>NC_069730.1:2623228-2923228 GCF_027358585.1 Pangasianodon hypophthalmus | reverse complement strand
CCCACCCCCAACAATATGTCGTATGTGACAGATCAGAGTTCTTCAAACCCAAAGGATGTCAGACCACGTTCTGTGTTCTCAGCTGCACGGACTGACTCGAGAGACGCATAACTACTGAACTGTTTCCCTGCCAATCTAGAGGTACTTCCTGTTTAGCTTTTGCGCATAAACCAAGTATTTAATGATCCTCAGCCTGAAAAAAATTTACCTTGAGAGAGGTAAAAACATAGTGTGCCATATTTGGTATTACAGTATATAGCCTTCAAATGTAGCTGCCACTAATATTAAAATCAAAGTATGTATGTATGTATGTAAGTATAGTTATATTTGCAATATATATTAAATATACTGGAGAATTATAGCTACGGTTAAGGTCATTACTCATCATATAATAGCATTACATATGTCTTAGCATTCCATGAGAATTCAGGAGGATTGAAATGCAGTTCTCGTTCTAGATGCAGTCGATAAAGCAATCTTTTAAGCCTACCTGGAAATGTGACCTGCAGTGTTATGATACTGAAGGTGATGAAATTGAAGACACTTAAAAAGATAGATGACTATAAATCAAAGTTTTTTTTCTTTTTGTTAGCCAAACCAAAAAAACTTTTTTTCCTTACCACAGTTTGGTATCAGTCCGTCTCCTTAGGCCCTGCCTCCTAAAATTTGAAGCTGGAATTGTACCAAATTTAAGGACTTTCCATGATGTTGTACAAAATTGTTCAAAAAATGTCATTAAACGATTAACAATGTTAAAAGAAAGAAAGTATGTGAAGATTTGGACCTAAAGTTAATCAGTGTTTAATGTATGTGTTTTCCAGTTTATACAGTACCAACAGAAAGAAAGAATAGTGAGGCAAATTTAGTATTTTTATTTAATTGACGATATGCGTTAAAGAGGTTTGAATATTGTTATTTTCCCCATCAGTATTCTCAATAGTATTGTTTTAGATATTGAGGGCTTTCTTTCTGAATTTTCTCATTATCTGTTCATCACCCAAGCCACGTTGTGATATATGATAATGTGTATTAATGCCTGAGGTATACTGCACCTTATAATCAGAATTTGAAGCACTTCCTTGTTGTTGGAACAGGGGGTTTGTCCAAGACAATCCAAACCAGTTCCAAGGCAATTCTCCACCTTGCTCAAAGCATACTGGAGTTAAAATATTATTCTATATTATAGTCCTTATTTAGAATTTCCTTGGGATGAGTGTAGCAACACGGTGCTAATGGTAAAGGCGGTGAGTGTAGACACAGTTCGGCATGTGCTGATACATGGTTATGTGACATATTGAGGTACTTGAGACAAACTGTTGTTATCCCCGTAGCATGAAAAACTGTCTATGTAAACTGAGATAAAATAATATGCTGACTTTAAATACTAAAAACTACAATTGAATTACAGCTAAAAGAGAACATTTAGTTCACTTGTACTATTATATGAATTCTCCTCCTACGTGAGTCTTGTACTCAGGGAGATAAAGTAACGTAAAGTCTCAAATTACTAAAACCAAAAAGTAAAACTTTTCCGCTACAAATAAAAATGCTAGCAATTAGCAAATAAAACAAACAAAAATCTATACTGAATTTCAGAATGTCAAATGACAGCTGATTAACATATGTATTATTATATACAGTACTGTGCAAAAACCTTATCTAACATACAGTATATTTTTATATACATTTTACCTTAAATGCATATTTTCCCTTCCTTTTATTTTATGTCTGCTATATTAGTGGCAGTAGAAAAAGGGGAATTGTATGTTTTTTTGTTTTTTTGTTTTTTTTTTAAAGAAATGTATTATATTTTTGGGGGGTTAGGTTCTCTAAAAATTTAGTTCTCTAAGAAATTAGGGAAATTTAGTTCTCTAAGAAACCTGGAACAACCTACCAGCCAATTTCCTTAAAAACTTGCCCTGCAATTTACCTTTAAATCCAAAGGCAAATTCTGATTTGATGCGAATTTGTAGTCATTTTACTGTATACTGTATTCATATACTGATTATTTTGAAACCTTGTTTTCACCTCACAGCATCTCTTTTCAAGTACTTTCTTTAAAACTTTGCACGATACTGTATATTAAATACAATGTGATAATGTTATAATACATTGTACACCGAGATGAAATGTTGATAATTATAATCCAACACTATATCAGCACATGTCTAGATGAAGCACCGTAATTAGAAAAAGTCAAGCCCTTATTCTTTACCCTATAAGGTAAAGATTTCTTCACCAGATTACCTCTGCACCTCTAAGAGCTCAACTATACTAGTTAAATAGTATAGTCTATTAGTATAGTATTAAATATGTTGTACTGCGTGCAACGGTGTGTCAGATGAGTATTTCTTTCAGGCCAAATATAAGTTCTTGTCTTAGTTTGAAGAGTTCAAGTGTTTAATGTGTTCATTGTGATTTCTAATAGTAAAAGCCAATCTTCTGTTACTGAAGTTGTTTTCTTTAAAACATTTTTAAATGTTATTCTACAATGAGTACCATACTTTCTGGACTATAAAGGCAAATTCTCCATGGAGACCCATTAAAGCATACACACTCCTTTTTTCTATCCGTTGTGAAATTTATTCACGTGTTATAACGATCCTGGCTTGTAGCTGCAGAGCAGAATTGTGTAATAGTTAGTTTTAAAACTGGGCTCATTCAACTATTAAGCAGTCAAACGCTTTAAAAAAAATAAAGATTGGAAAGCTACATTTCCCAACCCATAACATAATGAAAGTCTGAGAAGATTAAGAAGATTTTACAGATAACAACAAACAATAAAAGCTTTACTTTAAGGTTCCCATAACTGACATGAACAAACCATGTACTACAGCATTTATACACCATTAGCAACATTAACAGTGTATAAAATAATAAGTCAGATAATTAACACCTGCATTAAACAACATTCATAATATCAATGAATAAATTTATGATATGAATAAAAATATATATATATATATGATTAGCACCTTAATGAACATGTTTACAGCTGCTGACTTTGTTAACATTGCTTCTGGTTAATTAATGCTGAAGTTCATGGGTTGTTCATGTTAACTAATGCAGAACATGCATTGTTTGTTTTTAGTGTTTGAAGATATATATATATATATATATATATATATATATATATATATATATTAGTAAAAGTGTATAATCATTTATAAGGTGACTAAAGATATAGGCTTTGTGTAAGGAAGGAGTCTCCAGTGTCAGCACTTTGTAACACAGGTAAAGCTGTAACTTTAAGTTAACATGACAAGCTGCTTTTTTTGTCTTATTAACTTTGAGAGAGAGAGAGAGATTAGTGAGAGAACAAGTGTTTATAGCTGCTATAACACAAATACAAATAGGAACTAAAGTAACTATAAATGGATAAAAAGTATAATGCGTTGTTCTTTAATCACTATAAAATAGGAACAAAACACTTCAGGATGTCATACGTACTACAGTATGTTACCATTATAGTCCAGAAAATACAGTCCTCACTCCTTGATTTGCCAAGTTGATTTGGCCTTTTGGCATTATATGATAAAATGATAAAATTACAAATTTAAAAGATTACAGTGTCTGTAGTGATACCAGCGTGTCTAAAATACTGTTTGTACTTGTGCATTGAAAGAGAGCCTTTTATAGAGTGTAATTAATCCTGGTCTGTATTCTCTCATCTGCTGTATTGTTGTATCTGTAAAAGCCTAAAGAAAGTTCCTTGTTCATTCTTCAGATAAGTGTACTTCTGTGTTTTCGCTGAACGCTGTATCATTCTGTCCTGTTCTGTTCATTTCTCTTTGTTTAAACATGTTATAATGACATAAATGGCGTCCATGTTACCTGTCGTAAGTTTTATGGATGACATGGCTGTTTAGCGATGTCAGAAATCACAAGACATATATTACTCAAGTCCAATCCAGAATAACTCTCTAATAAAGATGTCTTTAATTCAAATATGTAGAAATCACATCACACCTTTCTGCAGACACAACAGTCCACATCTTGAATGAAAAATGGTCCGTTCTTTGTCTCCACCTGCTGTCCAGTTTTTACACTCATATCTTCCAGGAGCATTTGTTTTGTTGTTGCTGTTTTTTTTTTGTTGTTTTTTTTTTTAAAGTTCATGCACATATACTTGATTGTGGAAACCGCTAATAGTTCCAGTGCTCGTCACACACTAAACTTCATGTGCAATAGGTGTCGTGTGCTTGTCGATTACATCTTGGTGAGTCGTAAAGCGTTGAGGCGTACTCCTAACACTGTGGCGCCTGAAGCATAGCGAATCTCCCGCAGCATCCCAGACCAGCAGTTTTCCTCCTCATCAAACCTGTGAGGTCCAGGAGATCAGGATTAGTATCAAAAGCCAAGTAAGAGTCACACTGACATGTAAATGAATGTTTTAAAATGTTTACATTTCTTAGTTTTGCTCTCTAGTCAATTTGCAATCTCTATCAATCAAATGTGAAATATAATTACGCCTTTGAATATTTAGGCTACACCTCCTACCTGAGTCTGAGTCTTCCTTGGACAACACTAAATGTAACTATAACTGGATAAAAAGTATGACGTTTTATTCTTTAATAAATAGAAAGTATAATGTATTCATTGGCAAATTGCTGTGGTATGAGACGAATAAAACACTTCGGGCCATGCTGTTATAGTAATATAATTATAGCAATTTCTGTTGGTGTGATACTGAATAACTTTTGAAGGGTGGAAAGATGCTAAAGTGGTAGCTATAAGCTTCCTTTACTTCTTAGCAACACTCACCTCATATCTCCAGTACAAAACTAAAGAACCAAAAAACAAATTTGATGTAATGGGACTTGTCAGTGATATTTTTGGCCAAATTATAGATGTGCCAGTAAAAAAAGAGTTCCTGTTCAGAATTCCTTCAGAGTGGGTTTCAAAATAGTTCCACTTAGAGCTGTAAGTATGCTGTGCTATAAATATGAGCACATTATGATCGACGCTTCTTCATGATCTTCTGAACTGACTTCCCTTATTTAGTTAGATAAATTGCAGGTGGTCCAGGGGCCCTAAGCGACCACTTATACCACTTGCAAGAAATATCCCTGTGCATGATTATCTACATATGGGCTGATGACTTGCCTCCAGATATCGTTCATCTCTGTGGGTTCCAGCTTCTCTGTGGTGTCGTTGGGCATCATGGCGAAGCCTCCCACCGCGTACAAACAGCTGCCCAGCGAGATCAGGTTCAGAGAGCTTCTCTCCTGGGGGAACTCCTCGAACTCAGACCACCTGGGTCACACAACAGAGCTGCTTTAAATTTTTAACTCTAGAAATATTAGTAGTTGTCTTCTGTTTTATAAAATTCATCATAGTCACAGTGTGACAGTGAACAGAACTCATATGTAGTGCTGGTGAGCCACAACACACAGTGTAGTCTTCCTTTAATATTGACATTGGATTAAACTTCGCTTGATAATTAGCTGATTATTTGGAAATTTAGAATATAGGATGGAAGTATATGAAACAATATTTGAACCTAAATTTCATTTATCCATCCATTTCCCTTCTGTTAAGTGCTTAAATCTTTGTCCACTGTACTTCTAATGTCAATACTGTTCAAAATATGACACATTAACTTGTGAAATATCAACAGGGCTAGCAAGGGAACTAGCTAATATTATTAATATTACTGTAGCATAATATGAATGATGTGAAGCTTATAGCTACATAAACCTCAGAACTTAAAGTTTGATTGAAGTGTACACAATATGTCTTAAGTTTTAATATAACAGAACTGATGATTAACATATTATTTGTGTATAAATATACTATTTATTATGTTTAGACTGGGAAAATGACTATCCAATTGCTAGCAACTTGGCTTAACATTTCATCCCTCACAGAGGATGTCCCTCACTGTTGTCCTTTTAAATATAAAATAACTTGTTTCTTTAATTAAAAAATACATGAAAAAAAAAAAAAAACAATATTTTTAGCTTGGGTTGGAATTGGGGTGTAGGCAATATATGATTAGACTTTAATGTAACAATTTTTATGATTAGCATATTAGCTATTGAAAACTGTGAGACTGAGAAACTGGGTAAGTATGTAAAGTAAGCAGAACCAAAATAATAATAATAATAATAATAATAATAAAGTATCTAGTCTTTCTATCTGGTTTTAGAAAATTTGTTAGAGCAGTTGTTTTCTAGATTCTCCTGAAACATAACCTGTACTACCACCCCAGCCCAGTAGATGGCAATGATGGTATCAGCTCCATCTACCCTCTGCCACTTCAGATAACTACACTCCTGGGCCAAAAAAAATATATATATATAGCAAATATTAAATATTTTAAATATAAATATTTTTTAAAAAGCAAATATTAAGCCTTTAATGGTCTTAACAACAACTCATTGGTCAGGAAATTAGCAAGAATTAAACAAATACTGTAGATATCTCCCTTCTCTATCAATCCTGGGTCCATTTATGAGCTTGTTATCAGGCCGTTGATGGGCTGCATCAGGTGTGGCAGATAACCAAATAATGACTCATCTTTTAAGGGGGGAAAAAAACCCAGAAGGTATTTTTGGAGACCCAGATATGTGTTGATTTGAATTTTACATCAAATATTTTAAGCATTATCATGATTTTACCTTTGCATACAAGAAGACTATATAAGTGAGTTTCTAGCTTTTCCCCAAACAGCTCACTGCAGCAAAAGGAAGTGAGCAAATGGTGGCACAGGAGGTTTCAGGAGTTCATTTGTTTCATTCTTGCTCATTTCCTGACCAATGATTTGTTGTTAAGACCATTAAAAGCTTAATAATTTGCCATTTTGTGCTTGGCTTTTTTTTTTTTTTTTTTTTGCCCAAGAGTGTACTGCAAAAAGGTAAGTCTTTACAGATGTGAACAATATCCACACTATTCTCAAAAATTATTAGAACAGGATTAAAGAAGTTGAAGAATTTATTGCTCCAGGCTGAAAATTCAGGCTTGAGAATATTAAGAAAAACAGGAAGTTAACCACAAGATGTGTGAGGTCAAGGTTATAAAGTCAGAGATAAGTGTGGTTTGAGATCAACTTGTCACTCACGTGTTTTTGGCGATGTCATAAACCTCAGCTTTGCTGGTCAGAGCATCGTCAGTGACTCCTGTCACCACGTAGATTTTGTTCTTGTGGACAGCGACACCAAACAGGGAACGAGCGGTTTTCATAGGCGCCAGCTCCTTCCACTCGAACTTTGAGGGGTTGTAGACACACATTCTCCTCAGGCACTTCCTTTTATATAACATATACCCAGAATCTGCGGTCATGAAAGATGGCTAAAGGAATTCTTCATGTGAAACTTGTTAACATAATATCATTGTATTACTTTAGCTAGTTTAGAACAAAAAAGAAAGACAGTCATACTTGCTCTCTGATTTTCCACCCAGGATGTAAATGAGTCCGTTATGTGAGACAGTCCCATGGCCATAGACTGAATATGGAACTGGGTCTGATTCACCCCATTTGAAAGATCTACATGAAGAAAAACAAAGACAGTGATGTCCTTATTGCATCTGAGGAGTAAACATCTATAGTACGATCCAAGTGTCCTGGCATGAGAACTCATTTTAATTCAGTTATTATGAAAAATGACTATGACAAACTAAAACAAATCAATATTTTAATTTTAAGAAATTGAAATATCTTTATTTCCTGTTCACAGGCCTCTTAATGAGTTCAGTCAAATATTTAATCCATACAGACAGCATGCACAGCACAGAGAAATAACTATCCTTATATTTTATCATGTAATGCCCAATATTAATTTAGTACCGTCCTTTTAATTATGTAATATTATTATTATTATTATATAACAAAAAATATGTTTAATTTAAAGTACCCCAAGGCTGCCGCCCACAAAGTTACTACTGGCAATAAAACATGACTGAGTATGCTCTTATCGGAAAATAATCAACGACAGGGTGATGAGAGTAACAGCATGTACTGAAGTGTTTTATTTTACTTTTAGCAATTAATTTGCTAGTAATTACAATTTAATTACATTTAGTCTGGTGGCACTTTCACAAAAAACAAGCTAGTTCCCGTTATCATTTACAATATTGCAGATATAAACCGTCATTCCCTCACCAGCCTCTCTTTTTATCTCTCTCTCTCACTGACACTGGAGACTCCTTCCAAAAATTCTAAATGGTAAATGTCTTCTTACTGAAAACTTCACCACATCAACAGTTACAAATTTTTAAATCTGTTTATGTGGAGTGTTCACTATACAAGTCCCAGGTCACTATAGAAATGATAACGTACACATTAATAAGGAGCACATTAACATAAACCTGTGTGGTTTTATAAACATAAACATAGACAATATTTTCTAAAAATTTTAGACAATACAGTAGTTCCAGCTGCAAGGCTTTAAAATTTTTATTTATTTATTTATTTTTATCATTAGAATGAATCCTTGGTTGTACTCACTGTCTGTCGTAGATCATGACAGTGTCCAAAGCATGCTCTCCCTCTTTCAGCTCTTTTCCACCTACGACAAAGATGGAGTTCTTGGCATCAGCGAGCCCAAAGAGGCAGCGGGGGTTTGGCAGTGAGGGCATCCCGAGCCATTCAGAGCTCATGGGGTCAAACTGGCGGCGAGAGAAGTGGAAGAACATGCAGCATACAAATGAGCTTGCGCTATTCTTTGCTGAAATTGTTCACAAAATGTACTTTTTAAGCTAAATCACTGAGATGAAGGAAAACAGCTATGGTTCACAAAGTTCATAATGTGATAATAGCCTCAAAGATCATGATGTCTGAAGCCAAAATGATTCATAAGCTTTGTAGCCCTGACAGCTGTTTTGATAAAGCAGTGATCCCAGATGAGGGCTAGATGAATCACTGGCATTGTGTATGGAGCAAGTGATGCATGACATACTGCATGCATTTGTAATGCAGATGAATTTAGAGTTGGTACAACGCAAGTAAGCAAAAGATAACACCAATATGAAATAATAAGAATAATATATTTTCTGAAATAATACCTGTAGGAAGTAAGAGCTGAACGGTTCCTCTGTGTTTTGCTCGTCATATATGAGCCCTCCAACCACAAAGATCTGATTCTCTTTGGTCACCAAGCTGCAGTGATTTTTTGGTATCTCAGTAGATGAAGAGGCTAAGTAGCATTCGTTTTCAGCAGGGTCGTAGGCAACCGTCCCCGTGTCGCTAATCATTACTATAAAGTCCGTTAGAAACATTCCAAAGCGTAGGTTATTATTCAGGATCCCAGGAAGCAGACCCTCGTCATTTTCATCCTCATCTTCATCACCTACTGTGGCTCCTGCCTTCTTGCCTAATGGCCCTCTGACTTTGGGCAGCAGTCCCTTTTGTGCATCCTTGATAAGCTGCAGATCTTTCTTGATCTCCTGGTTAGATTTGATCAAATGGTGCCCCTCCACTTTCTCCTTAAAATAAGCAGGTGGCATCAGACGAAACCGTACACAGTGCAGAAGTTTTGGCAGATCCTTCAGCCTTTCAACCTCATCATACTCAACCCATTCCATTAGAGCTTCAAACACCTTCTCTTCCTTTTCCACACTAAGGGAATCACACGTGATAATGGCAGCCAGTTCTCCAGATCCTAGCTGGTGGAAGTCCTTGTCCCGGATGATGAGCTCAAAGCGGTCACAAATGTAGTCCCGAGCCTTTGCTGCCAGTCTCGGGCACTCCAGCAGTAGTCCAAGCCTGAAGATGGCTAGACAGTTGCTCAACACCATCTTATGCTCCAGGTAGGATACACAAACGCTAAAGATGGAAGGGATCTGGTACCTGTTGGCCGCCATGAAGATGTCCTGGACGTTCTGCTCAGTCAGGTTGATGTCACAGGTATAGAGGTACCTTAGAATCATGCCCATGATGCCTGGTTCCACATCTTTCAGGACTACTTCTCGTTTTTTGCTCTCCTCCAAGTTAGAGAGGAACATGGCCTTAAAGTACGGGCTGCTGGCGGCCAGCACCAGCTTGTGGCAAGGGAAATCCTGGTCCTTAATCTTCAGGACACAGTCCACAAACTTGTCATTCTCGAGAAGTTCACAGAGGCCTCCCAGAAGAAGCGACTGCTGGTACATACGTGGCTCTGTCACTGGGTCCACTGGCACGGCGGCCATCTTGCCAGGTTTTCGTGGGCAATGTTAGCTTGATATTTAAGTAGGAGGGTGTCCGGCTCCGCTCCCACTGCTGGACTTGTCGGATTAACAGTGTGACTCTATGAGAGAGAAATGGAGGCTGGTGTAGTGTAGCTTTGCCACTCAGCTGCCACTGGCTATCAGCTGTGTTTAATTTTAGAACTGAGTAAAGCCACAGGACTCACATTTGGAGGGCCTGACATTTGAGACACCTTTATCTTCCCTCCCCCTTTACGGCCACCATCTTGACCAGAAGGCTCTAACCAACAGCTGACATGTTGGCAAAGTAGGCCATACCAAGAGTAAGATGGTGAAGAAAAAAGAGTTATGTTATTAGAGTTATGTATGTTTATTACTCAGAAAATGCTTTGAATGTTAAGAGGAGAATGCTGCTGAGGGACATGAGCTTGAATGCAAATCACCTACACACTGGCACACATTAGTATGTAGCTGTCCTGCCTAATTTACATATTGGGAAGGGTTTCCCAGGAGACTCCAGCACAATTTGCTTCCATCCATTCTTGCTTCCATAATTACTTCCTTGGTCTTAACAGCATTTGACCATTTACCAGCTCTGCTTAAAGTTGTACTCTGTGTAACTACATTCTTTTTTCCTGGCCTCCAGTTAATGTTATGGTGGATTTTAGAGCATGTTTCCAACTAGACTACTCATTCATTCATCTTCAGTAAGAGCTTTATCCTGGTCAGGGTCATGGTGGATCTGGAGACCATCCCGGGAACACTGGCCATGAGGCAGGAATACACCTTGGATGGGGCACCAGTCCACCACAGGACACCTGTGCTAGAGCTCCTTATTACCATGCTGAGTTGGACTTTTTTATACAATCCTAAAAGGGTTCCTCAAGAGTTCTTTGGATGATTTTTAAAAGGAATTTTATAGGGAACCCTCTCTGAATGGAAAATTCTGTTATAGGTTTCTACATAACCTTTATTAAGGGTTCCTCCAGAGGGAGAAGCCAAGGAACCTTTTTAGCATGAAACCATTTTTTGTCAAATAAATGTTGATAACCCACAACATTAAAGAAAGTGAATACCAGATATACTTTACTTTTCTTCCATTGGCTCATAAATAACAGAAAAAAATCAGTAACTAATCAACATGCCCATATTTATGTGTGATTATGTAGGGCATGGATCTTATGAAAGAATTTGTGTGTATATATGATGTGATGTACAAAAATGAGTCATCTAATCTTCTCATAGAGGATAAAAATAGATCATGGATCATCTTCCTTTTTAGCAACAGTATGTTCAACAAACACTTATAGCTGTCTATTAACAAGAGTTATGAAGTAACAGATTTGAAGAGATGATAAGAAATAGATTTTAACCTGCCATTTTTTGATGATGGGCACAACAACAACAGACGAGACACAAACCCATAAAGACTTTTTCATCTTTAATCGTTCAATATATTATATCTGCATAAAATATTTGGCAAGCCCATTCTCCAGACAATCCATAATAAATTTAAATAAAATGAATAAAAAAATGCACTTGGTTCGTATGTGGCAGTCTCTGAGAAAGGAGTTAGAACTTGTACAGCAAGTGCACTTGAGCCCTATTCACAGTTAAAAAAACACCATGTGCTTATTAAACAGGCTTGTTTCGAGCAGTGACCATGGTGATGGGAGCTGCTTGGGTTTGGTATGAGAAGCTCGGACTCGGCAAAACGTCACTGTCTGCTCGTCTAATCGGTTTTGGGTTTGCTTGGCTCGGGTTCTTCGAGCAGGGCCTTTTTTCGCTCGTGCTCCTTCACCAGCTGTATTCCGCAGTAGGTCACTAACAGCACTGAGAGAGTGGACACAGGGAAGCCTGGGGGGAAACAACAGCAAACAGAGCAGCTTTTACCAAAGGATCCTCATGTTCTGTTTACCACTTTTCAATGGATATCCCATTGACCTATTTATGAAGGGAAAAAAAAAAAATATATATATATATATATATATATATATATATATATATATATATATATATATATATATATATATTTATGTTGTTTCACTCTTAATAACAATTGAAAATTTTAAACAAACAGCATAATTGTTAAATGGGGTAGTTGAGTCAAAACAGAAATACACACGTTTCATTTTGTTCAATTAATTAGATAATACATGTTTGGTTTGGGATGTTTGCTTCTTTCAGATTTTGCGTGATTCGATAGCTATAAGCTTCATAGCTCCAGTTCAAAATTAAATAAAACAAATACCGAACAGAAAACTTGTCTTCTAATCAACTATATTCTGTGTAGAATATAATTCTGCATTATTCTATAATTCTGTGTTAAAATGTCACTTACCCTTGAACAACAGTCTCTTGGCCACAAACTTAGCAAAATCCAGGCTGTTCAGTGCAAGGACGTTATACAGGACGATTTGCCAGAAGTTAACAGCGTTGAACAGCCCTCTGATACGCCGTGACATTGCCTCAGACATAAGACCCTTTAAGAAAAAACAATATGATCGTGTTGTTTACCCTGACCGACCTTTATGCATTAAAACAATTTATACTACAGCGCTGTTGAATTGAGGATTCTGATTGGTCAGAAGGTGTTGATTCATTTTCTAAACAGTAAAGCAGCTTTGACAGTAATTTTTGTTATAATGCATTATCTTTTCTATAATAACACCTTACACAGGGACTTAAATGATAGACACTCCATTTAAACCAAATAAAAAAAAAAAGTGTAATTGTAGATATGGTGAGGTTTTCCATGAGGAGAAGTTTATTTAGCGTTTTTGGAAGGAGACTCCAGTGTCAGCGCTTTGTAACAGCTAAAGGTAAAGCTGTAACTTTAGGTTTTCCACCATGGGAAAGTCTTCAGGCCTTTGCGGTTTCTCGTTAAAAGAAAGTAAAAGAAAGTTGCTTTTTTTGCCTCATTAACTTCAAGAGAGAAAAAGAGACGCTGTTGAGGGAATAACGGAATGTTTATGCTGCTATAACGTAAGTGCAAACAGGAACTAACTTGTTTTGTGGACCTTCACAAATTTAAATGTAACTATAGATGGATAGTACATCATTCTTTAATTAATAAAAATGTATAATGTGTATAAGAGGAATAAAACACTTCATAAGAGGATAGGAATAAAACAGGGCATGTTGTAAAAAGAAAATACTTCAGGATGCATCACACCACCCTGACATTGATTATGTTCCTATAACAGTATGCCCCGATGTGTTTGCATGTCTAGTAATATTCCTAATAGTCCAAAACTACTGCTGTGCCTCCTTTTTGTTCATCACAGTGTAATAAACTGAATTTTGATTGACAAATGATTGACAGTATCATACCTCAATGGTAGACAAAGGCGGCAGGGAGAAGAGCTTAGCCACCCACAGCTCAAAGTTCAGGCCAAAGCAGTTGAAGAAGGACCAAATGTACACCAGCTCACAAGGTCCAAGCCACAGAGTAGTGATGCTAAAGGTGCAGATCGTAGCGACCAGCTCTTTGAAGATTCCGTCATGATTTCCACCAATATAGTCATAGACATACCTTGATAGTAAACAAAAGGAAGCTTTGTTCTTCACAGCTAATAGTATACTATTATAGGCCTTTTAGATGCATGTCTTGCATTCTGTGCAAAATATATCATTCTGAGTACACATTTACATATATTCTGTACAGTCATACATAAAAATTAATACATACATACGTGTATATATATGTATATATATGTACATGTATATATATATATATATATATATATATATAGGATTTGTTAAAGCAATTGACACGAGTGGGTTCATTTTGCTCACTTGCATAGCCAGTCGTTGATGCCTCTGTCAAAGTGCCTAGAATTTTAAACAAAATTTAATGAGTACAATGGAATTGCATTTATTTATTCTGCGTGTCAAAGTACATAGATACTTTTGTCTATACTTACGTTTCGGCGAAGACGTACAGCATGGTGATGCACTTAGGGGGATTGGGAGGGTCCAGGTGGTCTAGCCGAGACACTGTGTTGATAACGCCAAACATGACGGCTGATTTCACCCAGTCGTACACCAGGTTTGAGTATGCCAAACCAGCTGGAATGTAGGGAAAAACGATCCATATCAATGTATGAAAATTCTGCAATAGAGTACTCAAGGGAATTTGATTTGCAGTGTTTACAGCTCTCCTTGTTTGGTTTTCGTCGCTCCTAATCTGGCTCCGCCTGGTGAACTTTAACCTTTTAATCCTTGTTAGTCAAAAGAAACCAAGGGAGTGGGACTTGGTCTCTTTGGTCGATCAAAAAATGGAGGAGCTGCTAATTATTATTTTAAATATTAAATTAATTTCTAACTTTTGTATTTTTGTTTTTCACTCTGCCTTTTCTAATTTCACATATGGATTATGTCAAATCTGACCTCTGTTGTGGACTATTCCAAGATAATTAGTGATAATTCATGATAATTGGTCTTGTCACATGCATCCAATCACTTCTGAAGACTCTTACATTACTATATGAAGATGAAACTGACCTAATGACCAATCAGACAAGTCTTTCACCAGCTTCATGTCATTCGGGATAGTCAAAATATACAGGAAATGGAAGAACACGTCCACCACCAAAATGGCTCCAAGGTGCACCAAAGCCCGGATGGTGATGTTCCACATCTCTCGATCTTTACGAATCAGGTTAGGATTGTTGGCCTGAAGATAGAACAACATCCCATTACAAAGCTCAGATTTTCAACTTAATCTTTTCTCTGCTGTATGTGTAGCATATATGTGGAATAATCTTGTCTGAATTAATGGTTGTGTGGATCTGTTGCCGCATGGATACGACAAAACCTTCAGGAAAAGTGAGAGTAACTGGTGCTACTACAGTTTTGCTCCCATGTTGGAACATTTGATATAAATCCATAAGAAGAGCTTTGGTAAGATTTTCTCTCATGTCTGTCTCATCCTAAGAGGTTTAGAGAAAGTTTAAGAGCTACAGTTTTAAACATGCACTTATTGATAGAATTCAACAACTGCAATAAACTTCCATTATAACTGTGCTTTGAGGAAAAAAGTTTTCGCTCTTTTCTCAGCACAGTGAAATGTACTGAAATTATTGCTTGTGGTAAATGCACATACAATGTGCATTGGACAGCGATTAGCTTAGAAAACACTGAAGCACTCCTTTAATGCACTGACTATGTAAATGACTATGTAGCAGTTTAGTGCTTATAATAAATTTAATATCGAGGTGTTAGCAATGAGACATAAGGGACTCGCCTGCACGTGGAATCGATCAAACGTCATGATGGGTCCGAAGAAGAAGAAAGGGAGGTAGAAGTTGTACTTGACCAAATCCATGAAGCTGTAGTGACCATCCTTCTTCTCGCAGTTCTCCAGTGCGAAACTCATGCAGCGCATGATGGAGAACCCACAGCCTCCGTAGAACAGGATATCCTGAAGGTTGAAGGTTCCAGTGACGAAGCCAGCCTAAAAAAACCAGAGAACAATTAAAGAAGCAGAAATGAAAATGTCAAAGCTACATTTAGTTACTATGGAGATGTTTAAAAGGCCTGAACACTGACATTTTATGCATGGTACATTTAGATATTCTGTGAAATGAATGAGAATAAATCACTAGCACAGCCGCACACCTGCCAAGAGCTGAAGGGCTCCATCTTGAAGGTGGCCAGGCTGGTGAGCCCAGCCAGGAAGCAGAGCCACTTCCTCTTAATGAGGGCTACACTGTAGAGGAGGATGCAGTGAGACAGGATGAGAGAGACGTACGTCCAGCCCATGATGACGAACACGGTCATGAAGCCATACAGCATGTAGATCAGAGACCTGTGCTGTGGATCAGGAGGCAGAACGCATTAGAAAAGCAAAATAATCTATTGTAGCACACTGAGCACTAAGATTAAATGGTCACAATAGGTTTTGTTTTAAAAAGACTTCTTGTTTTGAGCATTAGTAGTAGTAAACTAATACTACTAAATATAGTAATGTTGGTGAACAATGTAATGAATAGTATTGAATTAACAGTATTATTATTTTTATTATTATTATTATTATTATTATTATTATAGTATTATAACAATATATTTAGAATATGTTTAGGTACACATTGTCAGTATTGATATTGTCATGAATAAAACATGACAACAGCATGCCCTGTGTTTTATTCCTCTTATACCACAGCAACCTGACAATGCTAACAAACTTTATTTATTAAAGAATGACACATCATACTTTTTAACCATTTACAGTTACATTTAATATTGCGAAATGTCCACGGAACAAGTTAATTCCTGTTATCATTAGAAGCTACGTGTATACAGTCATTCCTTCACCAGATTCCGTGTTTTCTCTCTCTCGAAGTTAGTAAGACAAAAATACTTCTTGTCATGTTACCAAGAAATTTAAAATTCCTGTCCTTAGAAAACTTATTGCTTTACCTCTGACTGTTACTGGAGACTCCTTCCATAACTGCTTAATAAATGTCTCCGTATCAACAATTATGCATTTTCTTAATCTATTCATGTGGTGCTTCCACCAAACTAATCCCTGTGTAAGTTCTTCTATAGAAACGATAGCACGTTAGAACAAGCGCTTTGAATGAACACCTTCTGGCCAATCAGAACTGAGAAATCAACCATGCTGTGGTGTGAAATGTAATAAGCATGCAGTTACTAAGAAGACCTAATGTAAAGCAGTGTTACTTAAGCACTAGAAGGACATAAAGAAAACATGCATTAAGATGAGTTAATGGAATTAAAATGGAAATATGCAAATGTTAAAGCATTTAAAAATAATCGTTACCTTATATCCATCTATACCAATCTTCACAGGAAGCAGACAGCAAAACATAATGCATTTGCTATTTATTACAATGCACTGACAATATAGTACAGCTTTATAGTGCTTTACTCAAAATAACTTCACACTCACAAGTGATATACACACTCAGGTGCCAGGTTATTAAGTACAATTATGCACATGCATAAATAGTTGTAGTTGTTATGGCAAAACATGCTACTGGGAAACAATCTGACCCACCTTGGGAGAAATCATGGAGCAGATTTTGGCGAAGATCACATGACCAGTGAGGGCAAACAAGATGTAGTTGCGGAAGGTAGTGAACCACATCGCCCACTCAAAGTCAGCCACGTCCTGAAGAGAGAAAATCAATTACTACATGCGGTCCAGAAGTCTAAGTGTATTACTAGAAGCTGATCTTTCATCAGTTACTCAAAAAACAATCTTTTTTTTTATAACTATTTAAGCAAATGCCTTACAGCTAAAATGGTATAACAATTCTAAGAAATTTAAGCACATGAATGTTCAATGGATATTCAGATATAGTTCCCCAAAATTTTAAAAAGGAATTTCTCATTCAGCTAAAAAAAAAAAAAAGCCATTGATTAATAGTATGATGATTTTATATTATAATAATGTAGCCACTTTTAAAATCATGCATCTGATTTGATAGAATGTGTTGATTAATTGTCTATAATCAGCAGCTCTAACAATATTTCCAGTATTTTATATTTATGCGTTCATTCAAATACTTATACATTATGTGGAATTGCGTAGACAAAGTGCTGTGGTACAAGAGAAATAAAACTTTGGGACTTTCGCATAGGGCCGCATCACACCACCCTGTCATTCATTATTTTCCTGTAACACCACACTCCCAAATGCTTTATTCCTCGCTATAATCGTGTCAATTATGAATAAAAATGGAACGAAGTTTTCATAAATGCTGAATAATTGATGTGAGCAATCCCAGTGAGCTTTATTATGGCTTTATTATGGGTTTTTGTGCCACTAATAAGCTCTACCTCTTTCATTAAGAATGTTTGAGAATACAATCTAGCATATTCACCATTTTTCTGCCAAAGTAGTGCCATCCTGGTTTCACACTCCCCTTAAAGGCCTTCCTGTTAACATTCTCTGGAAATGAAAATAAAATAAAATTAAAAAGTATGCACTTAATGAAGGAAATGCTGTAGATTTAATTTCCTTGCTTAATTATGTTTTTTAATGTGGAAACACAGCTGTGGAGTCCACGGTTCGATCCTGAGCTCGGGTTACTGTCTGTAGGGAATTTGTTCTCACACATGTTCTCACTGTGTCTGTGTGGGTTTCCTCTTTCCTTTCTCCTCACACTTCCCAAAAAAATGCCAATATGTGGATTGGCAACATTAAAAGGCTCAAATGAGTGTCAGTGTGTGTGTGGTGCCCTGTAATGAATTGCCGCCCCATCCAAGGTATGTTCCCACTTCACACCCAGTGTTCCTGGTATAGGTAAGTACCCCTCGCTGCAGAACCAAAAGTCCAGGTGGTGGAGTCAGATCTGACCCAGCTCCTCCTACCTGAGCAGAGTTGAGCCAAAAGTTGAGACAAATCAGTGTGTTTCATGCTGGAAATTCTGTATGTCCTGTTATGTGTGCTGGGTTAGGGGTTGGGATACGGTTATAGGTGGAGTTGGATCAGGACCAGCTCCACCCCCCTGGACTTTTGGTTCTGCAGCGAAGACTATCTCGGGACAGGCTCCAGATCCACCATGACCCTGACCAGGATAAAGCGGTTACTGAAGATGAATAAATGAATGAATGTCTATCGTCACATGACGTATGACTTATATGACGATATATATCTAAACAGAAATCATTCTCACTGTATATCTTACAAAATTTATATTTTAATTAAAGGTTGGCTGGAGGAGGATTACTGAGCTAAGCCTGACATAAAGATCTTACCTATATATATATATATATATATATATATATATATATATATATATATATATATGTTAAACTGTAATAATTCAGATCTCCATCTCTGTTTTAACAGAAATCTGACAGTGTTCATGGAAAATGAATAATAAACAGATACATTATTACATAATACGTGGGTGGATGGTGGGCGTTAAAAACCCCTTGTGATGTTTATGTCATTCAGAGACGACACTGATTCAGGATTCAGTCTGAGTAACTCTTAAAAGAGGTAGATCTGATGCTTGGCATCTTCTGGTGTAGGTCATAAAAAAATAAAATGGTTGAAGATCAAATACAGATTCATGACCGCTGCCTGCTACTTCTCATCTATCCATTTGGCAAGTGACTTACAAATGAGACAGAATCCAATCCTGAACTGAGCTCTTCACTCCAACTTTCAACAACTGGGCTAAAATTATACTGAACTTCATTCCTGTTAATATTCTGTAATGTTTAAAATAGCACAAAATCCCTACTGGGATGAGGTTAATTAGACCTCCTTCTGTGTGTGATCTAATGTGTTTCACTCTGATCCTCTCATCATTGTCCAATATAGCAGAATTCAATAAACAGTCTATATGAACCACAATCTTTTCAGAAATGTGATATATCTCACCGCTGGATGCCTCGAAGATCCAGCTTCCTGCCCACAGGAGAGCCAGAGAGAGGACAGCAGTGTAGAGGTAGAGCTCAGCCTTAGGCAGGGCCGCCTTGATCCCCATGATTCAAATCTAGCACCGAAATCCAAAGTGGAAACTACAGGCCAAGAGAGGAATGAAACCAACAGACAAACAGATAGACAAACAAATATTATTCAAACTAGCAACTTGTACCTTAATGCAGAACTTAATGTAGAACTAGGTTTTTAATACATACAGTGTTACATACAATGTGTTAGACAATGCTGTCATGTTCAACATTCTGTTTGTATTGTGCGAACAGAAAATATAATATTATAGAAATTATGGTGCTATATTCAGAATATGGCAACTAAATACATTATAATTTACTCTTTTTGTGTGCTTTTATAGAGCTCAGCACTACTGACACTAATACAAGCACATGACATAATACATAAAATAATAATTCAATTCTGCTTAATCTGATTCAATTTCTCTTCAGTTAGACACACGTTCTGTCTCATTTGTCCACTTCAGTTTGTATTCTGTATTTCTTTCTTTCTTTCTTTCTTTCTTCATATTAGGCCTATATTAGTGGAATAAATGCATTAAAAATCAAAATCACCTTATAATGTACTTGGAAGATTAAAAATTCTGATTTTGATTTCCATTCAGTACAAGAGCATTAGATTCATATCAATCACTTACCAATAATCTAAAACGTTCATCATTGTGACTTTTTACTGAAACACTCACAGAGAGAGAGAGAGAGACTGAGAGAGAGAGAGAGAGAGAGAGAGAGAGAGATACAGTGTGAGAGAGAGAGAGAGAGAGAGAGAGTGAGAGAGAGAGAGAGAGAGAGAGAGAGACAGTGTGTGTGTGTGAGAGAGAGAGAGAGAGAGAGAGAGAGAGAGAGAGAGACAGTGTGTGAGACTGAGAGAGAGAGAGATACAGTGTGTGAGAGAGAGAGAGAGAGAGAGAGTGAGAGAGAGAGAGAGAGAGAGAGAGAGAGAGAGAGAGAGAGACAGTGTGTGAGACTAAGAGAGAGAGAGATACAGTGTGTGAGAGAGAGAGAGAGAGAGAGAGAGAGACAGACACAGTGTGTGAGAGAGAGAGAGAGAGAGAGATACAGTGTGTGAGACTGAGAGAGAGAGAGAGAGAGAGAGAGAGATACAGTGTGAGAGAGAGAGAGAGAGAGAGAGAGAGAGAGAGAGAGACTGGCTTTTCCTTTCCCACGCGCTACAAACGATCTGAACGCTGATTGGCTTAAAGTTTTTGCCACCCTTCACCCCCACCGCCCCCCCCCCCCCATTCGTTTCCATGGTTACCATCGCCGTCCCACTATTTTCACTTTAGAGCTCGCGCGCGCTCCCGTGAGTCAACTAACTTGTATCGTGTAACAAACTTTTCGGTTTTATCTGTCTTTTAAAAACATGTAAACCTTTTGAGGACATTCTGGTAACATTGATAATAATATTTTTGGTATAGTTGTGACGGTTTAAACGGCTTTTAACATTAATCTGTCGGAAAAGCTAGATAGTGAACGCGTCTCAGGAGTAGCTTAGCACAAATAGCTTTGTTTTTGTTTTTTGTTTTATTTTGGATTACGTATGATATTATAGTATATGATATTATAATTATGATTATTGTATACATACTTTTATATTATTATAATATTGATATTAATAAAATTAATCGGTTAATTAATATGACCATGGATGTAGTGATTATGTTCAGCGATTCTTTTATGTGAAGTATTCAAACGAACGAATCGGTTCTTTTTAAACGACTCGGATCGAATCGATGAAGTGAATCAATTCAAATGGCGAATCGAAAGTTTCTCTTTAAAAACAATATTTTAGTTGTCTTTTTTATTTGATAATGATTAATGATCCACTATTTTAATGATGCCACCAAGTTGTTATGTTTTAGTCTAAATTCACAGAAACAGTGCTGTTAAAAACATCACTCTTAATTGAACTGGATTGTGTATTAAAAATTTAATCATAAGTAGGAGCAACGTTGCAAGCCATAGAAAAAGGATAGTTTTATTTTTAAAAGTGACTAAAGTAAATGTGATTCTGCTGATATTTGCGCTCTGAGTGGTGAGCTAAATGAATCAAATCTTGTCGAGATCCATTCACTTAAACGGGTTTGTTCGAAAGAGTCGAATCAGTAAATTGATTCATAATGGGCGTCTGTCTCCTGGACAGTATTGCAGTGGACTTACTGGGAATGGGTGGGAGTAATGATCTGATGCACCATTATTCTCTCCAATCAAAATAAAAGCTCGTCACCCTCCCTAAATGATCCAGTTTCTTACAAGAATAACTATAAATGTGTATATTATTTTAAATATAATTATAGTTTCTTTTAGCATGGTTAGAATTTATACATCAATAAGCACCATGTAAAACTTAATCAGAATAAACAACAGTTTCTTAATGTGTCCCGTACTACCTAAAGACTTGACTACATCTTATTTAGATGCAAAATAATTCAGTAAAAGTAGTGCAGCCAATTTGCCTGTCAAATTCACAGAGGAACTTGAAGGCTGTTGAGCGACTTAAATGGGAGTGTCTGTTTCACAGCTCCTCAGAAACAGCACCGTCAGCTGCTCAGAGTAACCTCTTCCTATTATAGCCCGAGCAGTTGCTCATTGCTACAGGGCTTTCACTCCACTACGGGGGTCTTTATAATAGCGTCCAATCAATAACACACAAGGAACCTTTACAGAGCTCAGTTGGTTGTGAGTTCTTAATTTAAAGCAGTTGACAACTATTACTTTTACCTAAAAGTAAACGTGAAGAGCATGCACACTGAAATGTTTATTTTTAATGCTGGACTGCATGAGAAATTTCTTAGCAATTCAGTAAATTTGCAGTGAAAGTGTGTGTAGATTAAGGAAAGATGATCAGTAAGTACTAACCTCAGGTCCACTCTTGTGGGAAGTCCAGATATTTGAAGAGCAGATATCAACCTCCCACCAAAAGAATTAAAAAAAAAAGAAAAGAAAAGGGGGAAGGGGTGAAGGTGCGGTTTGTCTTAATGCATCTGTACTGATTTGAGAGTGCCGATGTTCCGGCAGTGCGGCTGGTGGTGGATGTTGAAGCAGGAGGGGGGGTTGTGGGGTATATTTAGCTCGCACTCTCTCCAGCACTGCAGTGGATAGCTGCGCTGCGCTGCGCTGTGTAAGATAAACCTGCTGTAGGCTACAAGAGAAGCTCAGCGTGGCATTTTACACACTAAAGTTGTTTTCGTCGTGGGTGCATGTTTGAGTGGCTGGGAAAGTTTAGTTTCAGAGAACTCAGTTGTCCATCTGAAAAAAAGAAACATTAAAAAAAACAATACATCTGGAATTTTATGGGGGAAAAATGAGGGTCACAAATACGTAAGGAATAAAACACTCTCACAGTGCTGTGCTGTTATAGGAAAATAATCAATGACAGGATGGTGTAATGCAGCCCGATTTACTGCCACCATGTGCTTCATTATTTTCTAATAGCAGTACATCTTAAAGTGTTTCCTCTTATACCACTCCAATTTGCAGACATCTGCAATTTTTTTTAATTTAAAATAGCTATTTATAGATCAGTTTGTTCTTGTGAAATGTACACAAGTTATAAACAGTCATTCCCTCACCAGCCTCTCTTTCTCTCTCTCTCTCTCTCTCTCTCGAAGTTATTAAGGCATGTTACAGAGAAAATGGAAAGCTGACACTGGAGACTCCTTCCATAATCATTATATAAACCAGGATGAGCAAAGCTGAAATAATGAGTTGTGTAAAAGTATGTAGGACTAAAGAGTGCATATTTAAGCCACTGTGATGTTCCACAGTAACGTGTGAAAAGGTGATTTGACGTCACCGAAGGGACCGACCGCATGGATTATTGATGACCATAAGATTGTGACATGCTGTACTATTAAAATGTCAAATTTGGTTTCAGTTTCTGGTATCCTTAATATCCTTAGTTTCTGTGTGTGTTCTCCTCATGTCCATGTGGGTTTCTCAGGTTCTCTGGTTTCCTCCCACTTCCAAAAAACATGCTGGTAAGTGCACTGGCTACACTAACTCAGCCCTAGATGTGAATGAGGGTGTGAATGTGTGTGTGCTTGGTGTCCTGAGATGGATTAGTGTCTCATTCCAGGATGTATTCCCATCTTGCGCCCAGTGTTCCCTGGATAGGCTCCGAACATCCACTGTGATGCTGTCCAGTTACTGACGATGAATGAATGAATGAATGAATCTTTTTATAACGATAGTGTACCTGTCTGAAAAAATAAACAGCTATTGTTTTAATAGATACACTATATGGCCAAAAGTATGTGGACAACTGACCATAACATTCATATGTGCTTGTTGAACATCCCATTCCAGATTTATTCCCCTTTGCAGTTATAATAAGCTCCACTCTTCTGCGAAGGCTTTCCACTAGATGTTGGAGCGTGGCTGTGGGGATTTGTGTTCATTCAGCTACAAGAGCATTAGTGAGATCAGGCGCTGATGTTGGGATGTCGAGGAGGTCTGGGGTTCAGTCGGTGTTCCAGTTCATCCCAAAGGTGTTCAGTGGGGTTGAGGTCAGGGCTCTGTGCAGGACACTCTCGAATTTTTCCACGCTTTGTGCACAGGAGCATTGTCATGCTGGAACATGTTTGGGCCTCTTAGTTCCAGTGAAGGGAAACTGTAAAGCTACAGCAATGTAAAGACATTCTATATAACTGTGTGCTTCCGACTTTGCGGGCAACAGTTTGGGGAAGAACCACATATGGGTGTGATGTTCAGGTGTCCACATACTTTGGGCCATATAGTATAGCAAGGATAATAAAAGTTTAAATTTTATTGGTCACACACAACCATATGCAGTGCAGCGTACAGTGAAATGCTTTTTACGACTGTCCGGTGACATAAAAACAGAATTTACTTGCATACAAGTAGAAAAAGAAAAACATAATATAAAGTATATAAAAGATAGAAGGCAGGAAAAGTATGGAATATATGTGGAATAAAGAGCAGATATATACAGCCGTATGTACAGAACAACGCTGAGGGGGATGCAGTGAAATAGCTAACATATATAATAAATATTTATAAATATTCAAGATTCAAGAGGTTCATTGTCATATGCACGGTGAAAACACAACAGTTTAGACCATACAATGAAATTCTTACTTTGCACGTCTCCCTAAAAAAAAAAAGAAGAAGAAGAAGAACAAGAAGAAGAAGACGCAAAGAAAAATATACATAACAAAATGTAATGTATATAATATATACAAATATAAAAATATTTTTATAATATTTTTGCTACAGTCCCTGAGTTGGTAGGTAAGTAAGGTGCTCTGTGCATATATTTTCATATAAAAATATATAAAATATGGGTGTATTAACAGGAATGTAAGTATATTAAATGTTATACTCTCCATAATCGATGTTAAGGATAGATATTAATATATTCAGGATATGAAGAATTACTACTAACAGATATTAATGATATACTGTATTTCACACTGTTGGTTACATAGAGTTTATGGCGCATGCGCAGTGCGCCCAGGAACACAGTTGCTATAACATCTTTTAACCGCTAGAGGGCGACATTTCCACATATCTAAGTTTACTGCAAGGAAATCCCCCGTCAAAAGAAAAAAATAAAATAAAAGGACTTGGCCATATTTTCGGTCATTTCTGAGCATTTAAAACTCATGTTTTCATACTTAATACTTCATACAGATGTTTTGTGATTTGTCAGTGAAACCTTACACCATCAAATTGCGTGTAAACTAATTCTTTTATCGCACGTGGCTTGATATTCGGATAGAAAAGTCGAGAGACTGAAAGATTAACACTAACCAGTATTGCAAGTGTTTTTTAATTGCTTCATACATATCTTTAAAAACACACACACACTCACACACACACACACACACACACACACACAAAAGCTAACGTTTTGCTTAGAGGTGTCGTAAAAGTCCTTGGAGGAGGCGGCGGCTCTTATGTTATGCTCGGCATGCTTTTATTTTTGCTCCGAGGGGAGGGGGTTCCTAGAAACTCCCACCTCCTCCTGCTGGGTCTGAGATGCATCTGCTGAATTTTAAACACTCGCCGCCACCATATTGGAAGGAGAATACTGAAAACACGGACACTGCAATAACAGCTTTGATGATCACCTGACTTATTATATTGGTCCTGATCACCGGAATCCCCCCTTTCTGTTTTTTTTTTGGACCGGTCCATGTTTCTGGGGTTCGTGGTAAATGGTAAACTCGCAGTTTGTAACTAGCAGCGAAGCTCTAACTAGTTAGCTAACTAGCTAGTAATAAAGCAACAGAGCGTTTATAGATATCTCTATATATATAAAGCTTAGACGAACATTTTTTTTATGTGGGATACTATTTAAGCTTTTTAAATGACTCAATTTCAGTCTAATAACACAGGGTTTGAGGGATAGCTAAAGCAGCGCGCGCGCGACTTCGCTCACTCCATAACAACGCCGCTTTGCTAGCTCGCGACTCAACTAAAAAACAACAACAACTACTACTACTAGGCAGCTAGTTAGCTAGCTAATCAGTGCACGTCAGGGTTAGTGGACTAGAGAAATGGTTTATTAGAAAGGAAATCTCCTCAGGACTCGCTTCGCCAGTCCGCTTTTTGCTTTCAGGATTCGCCCCTTTTTTTTTTTCCTAGCTACGTCTACGCACTCGGAGTGGAGAAAATAACGTTATAACTAGCTTAGCTTAGCTTAGCTTAGGAAACAGGAAGAACCTGTCGTTTCCATGGACAACACGTCCATCATAACGCAAGTTACTAATCCAAAGGAGGAGGAGATCCTATCATCAAATCCTGAAAAAGGTAAGATTTGAGTTTGTGTGTGTGTTTGTGTGTGTGTGTGTGTGTGTGCGCGCGCTATGCTAAGCTAACCGTGTTAGCTAGCTGTGGGCTCCGAGCTGCAGGTTATTTACTCACTGAGCGGATTATTCCTTCAACTTCAGTGTTATTAGTTTGTTATTTAACAATATTTAACTATTTATTGTATCTTTAGCGCACACAAGACTTCATGCATGCACTCTATAACTCAAACATTTCTCCAGAAAAAGACCAAATTAACTGTAGTTTTCTGTATAAATTTATTTCATAAACAAACTTTTCAAACAATATTCTGTTTATTTCAATAATAATAGTATTTATTTATTTATTTTGAGGCAAAGCGGTTTTTATTACCTCATAAAGCACATCAGGTCCAAGCTGAAACATTGCCGAGATATTTTTCGGATTAAACTGCTTCAGTTCAGGGCTGTGCGATATGACAACAATATCGATATCGCGATATTCTAACACGATACACTTGTTTTTTGAGATATCGTGGGTGTCATGATATGTTTTTTATTTAAAAATGTTAAAACTAGTGATGGTGCAGCACCACCTGATTATCAGCTGATATCAATAACCATCTGATAAAAAAACAAACTGAACTTAGACAAAACCTCAGCTTTCACACACGCAATAATTGCTTGCATTGCAAAAATAAAAGAATGAATAAAAATGAATCCTAACAAAAATTACGATCAAGTCCCTTCATATAAAAAATGTAAAGTTTTCCGACCCGAATTCCAGTCTTTTCCGTTTTATTACATAATTCAATCTATTTTTCTGATATCCAAACCATAATTTTTTCCCCTTTCTACCATTATGCATTCATTTTCTGAAAATAAAAATGTTATTTTTAAAAATAAAATAAATTTTTTTTAAGTAAAATATCATAGTTTTTGCAGATTTTATTTTTTCTCTTTTTTGTTGTGACATTTATTTATTTATTTATTTATTTATTAATAAATAACTGTTATTTTTTAAATACTTAAAAATGTATTTTTTTCAGACATTAAATAAAGAATTGAACAGTTTATTTTTTAAAAAATTATTTATTTCTTTATTTTTATTATATATAAATGCAACGCGACTGTATTGCTGGGAAATAGTGCGCGGACCTGCAGCTGTATCGTGATGCACGTCGTGAATCACTGAAACGCCTTTGAGAATCGCGATATGATATTTTCGTCGTATCGCCCCGCCCTTACTAATAACCATAAACAAAGCATTGATAAAGGTGAAGAATTTAAAAAAAATCACTGTCTGGTTATATCACTGATGTGACGTATACACGAAACGTTCATGTGACTGTATAGCTGAGTAGCGTAACTATCCGGAGTGAACACTGAGTAATAAATAACGAGTTATCTCCTGCTCATGTTTATTTCTATAAGAAAGAGAATTTATGGGTAAACCGGCGGATGCTGCTGTGGTTGCGTTTTAAGGATTGATAAGTGTTAAGTTTATTCTCTCTGACTGTACGGGAAAGTCACTGAGGTCATAGCGTTGCTTTTAATCATGTTTAATGCATAACGTTAAAAAATTGTCCCTGTATGAGAACCTAGTCTAAAAATATCACAGTACAAATCGACTATTTAAAAAGAAACACAAGACGATGGTGAAAATTAAGGGAAAATATTTATTAACAAATCCTTGCATGTGTGTGTGTGTGTGTGTGTGTGTGTGTGTGTGTGAGAGACAAACAAAAAGCTCAAATCCTTTAATTGTTCCTCAGACTCAAAGCTATTTTTGAGAGACTTTTCTATAAAATCTGTTTCACTGTCAGTATTTATCATGTTGTTGTTATGCGCTAAGAGAGCGAGAGAGAGAGCGAGAGAGAGAGAGCGAGCGGCTGTGAGGAAAAGCGACGTGTTGGAGCCGGAAACAGGTTCAGGTTGTTTGGTTTAGTTGTAGTCAGACGTACCGTGCTGTTCTGTGAGTTTGATAGCTGTCGTGTGATAAAGTTATAAGACGTGAGGAGTGACAGCAGAGGCAGCGCTGTAACGCGTAGTGGATTAAACACAGACAGCGCAGTTGCGTCCGTGTGGTGAGTCCAGAGCGAGCGAGTTGTGAGAGTTTGGGGTGTAACAGAAAATTCAGAAACTCATTTTAATCAATGTTACGAAAAAGTCAGCAGTGACGTAACCGTGCGAATGTGACAACATAACAACCCTCATGAGCACTTACGACGTGTTAAATCTCAATCCTAGATTAATGGCATTTTCTGTGCTTTCAAAACTCACAGTTTTGTATTAAAAAAAGTTACACCCTGTGTTTTTTTTTTTCCCTTTTCGGTTACATGTTATCTGTGGAAGTGCAACCCTGCATTTGAGGTTCGCTCAGTTCCGCCGTAATGACAGGTCTGCACCTTACATAAAACCGGACGTGTTTACGCTCAACTATCCGTGGTGAAAAGTAACAGGGCCGATGGCATTGGATCCGGGCGTCGGATCTCTCTGACGAATTGAGCAGCGAACACTTCAAGGCTTTCACCTTTGACCTCTTGGACAGCTGTGTTTTTCATTCAGGCGGAGATCAGAGGTCAGGATCCTGCACGCTGAGGTTTTCTGAGTCGTGTGTAACATATCTGTGTTCACGCTGATCGTAGTAAACGTGTTGGTAATTAGTTATACGATCTATCACGAGTTTCAACAGGTATAATATTATAGTATTTATTTCATTAGTTGTTTCAGCGTTTCTGTCTCATCAGGAAAGATAGTAAACATAGCCTTGTAAGGTTTCAAGACACATTTATTAAACAGGGCTTTTTTTTTGGTTGTTGTTAAAGAAGATGGAATAATCCACTAATTTTCATCACTGGATAAAAATTTAATAAAAGACAGGACCAGTGATGCAGAGTGCTTTGTGGAACAAACATTAAGAAAAATTTTAATTAGGCAAGATTTCTGATTTCCTAACTTAACCTTTATACTTCTAAATAGTTTAATAGTTAATTTTACTTTTTTTTTTTTTTTTTTAATAATAAGTCACTCAGAGAAGGTTTTAAGTAGAAAAACCTTTTTCTAAGGTTCTAAGTGGAAAGTGTGTCGTGTATGTGACCGTGTTCAGTAACATGTCGTAATTCTGTCGATGCTGCGAGTCGCGTCGCGAGGTATTTAGTCGACTCTAGATTTATTGGCACCGTTCTGGAGAGAACGGGTGAAAATGTTTGTATTAAAGAAACGTTACATACAAGGGTTGGAATTTTGCACTAATTTGAGAACCTGCTTTCCTCTAACGAGTCATTCTTATAACAAGTTCTAGTGTTTCTTTCCAAAACATGTGGCACTGTTATCCCTTAAAATATTTCAAAATGTACGCCGTTAAATCCTCCTTGGGGAAAAACAAATATTAGAACTATGTTTGGAACTGTGCGTTGTGGTCCAATGAGACCAAAATCGAACACTTTGGCCAGGAAGACTGTTGGCATGTCGTTGTTATTTTAAAAATCCCTCATACCCACTGTAGTATATGTTTTGAAGCTTTTTGAAAACCTTTGGTCTGAATTTGTAGAGAACGTCCACGTGCACAAACGTAAAAATAGAGAAATTATTTACAGAGGAACGTTCATGATCTTTTATAAAGGTCTCTCTAACCTTAATAGATATTACAGGATTAGGCTTAGTGATGTTTTGTTCTCTCCAGGGTGGGGTGCCAATAATTTTGAAAGCACTGTTTTGCAGGGAGTGAAAGTTAGATGTACAGCATTATCATGTGTTTTAAGTGTGTAAATCGCACTTGTGGTTTTAAGAAGGGTGCCAGTAATTTGGCATTCGGCCGTATTAGTGATGTGGAGAGCAGAAAGGTGAAGATATCAGGATATAGAGTTGATCAAATTTGAATAGACCTCCATCTATTGCTCTGTGTGTGTGTGTGTGTGTGTGTGTGTGTGTGTGTGTGTGTGTGTGTGTTCAACAAACCCTTAAGGCTAAACACTAACTGAAGGAAATATAATCTCTCGCTGACACACTTCACGTACTTTGTTGAGATTTTTCATGCGTGTTCTGTGAAACTTCGGTTTGTTCCGTGATGTTTATTGATCAAATTGTTTTATGTGTCACGTCAGGAACATGTTGATATTCAGTTGCAGAAGTTTTTAGCTGTATTCAGCGTGCACTCTTCTGATTTATTTGGGAAGTGGTGTGACAGAAAAGTGTTTATCAGAAGATCGTGGGTTCGAATCCCGACGATGCCAAAGCTGTCTGTGGCCGAGAGCAAAATTGGTCATGCTTTCTGAGTGGGAGGAGCATACTCCCTGTCTCCTGTCAATCACAGCGACACTGCTCAATCGTAGGCATCTGGGAGATCGTGTATGAGGAAGAGGGCAGATAGCACTTTGCTCAGAGTGCTGCAGTGACACGAAGTTTGAAACTATGCCAGATGAGGAGAGCTGGCTGACCAAATTAGAGAGAAATATGGGTTGTTATTTTGGACAAATCTGAGTGAGTGTTGTATGAGTCTTTTCAGAAAATGAATTCAGACTCAAACACAAGATCATTATAATGTAAACAGCATTTAAAGACTTTTTTTAGTCGTATGTAAAAATAGAAAATCTTGTACAAATGTCAAAGCTGTAACATTGGTCATAGTAACGGAAAAACGTTTGGGGTTGAGGTTTAAATGTCCACTATACAGTTTCATGGACAAACAATATGCAAAGGTTGTTTATAATAAAAATCTTTTTTTTAAATGAATACAATTGTACAGATTCTTAACATTTTATCTCTTTTCAGTTTGAAGTACTTATTTTCTGAATCAATATTTATTAAAATATATTTTTAAAAAATATAATAAATAATGTTTATGGTAATTGTGTGCTCGTAAACATAAGATTTGATTGCATCCTAGTTTTGAAGCCTTTGAACGGATTGCTGTAATATTTTTTTTCTGAAAGTCATCCGAGTTGTTTCCACCAAATGGGCAGGAGAGGAATCCAGCATTCCTATTGGCTGTGTGAACCTTTTGACCCCTCCTTCATTTGTTGCTGCCTCCTTCTCTTTTTCTCTTTCGCTCTCTTTTCTCTATCTCTCGCGTGCTCTCCGCACACCGGAGCCTTCTCTCTTTCTGTCCGGAAAAGAAACGAAATACCAGCGTGCCCTTAAAATGGAGCAGGAGGCCCATAGACGACAGGGTGGAGTCAGGAAGAGAGGGTCTCTCATTTCATTTTCTCCATTTTTCTCACCTCCCCCTTCACTCTCCTGTCCCTATTTTTAAAAGGGCATTCTCTCATCAGTGACCTCGGTGTCGGCGTTTGGAGCGCTCGCTGCGGCTCTGGTATGCACGAGATTATTATTAGTGTAGGAGAGAGAGAGAGAGAGAGAGAGAGAGAGAGAGCCACGAGTGACTCGGATGGCATCTCGCCACACCGGACTGTGAATTTGTTCTTAGTCCAAGAAAAAAAAAAGCGCAGGATGGTAGTGTAAACTTTCATATCGCCAAGCACCACTTAGCTGCTTAATTTTTTTTTATGTTTATAGCACACGTCCTCTCATGTATCTTTACATGACGTTAGGACGGAGAGTAACCTTTAGTGCCACTTGTGTGCTGTTGAAAAGAAAGACATTTTCATTATTACGTGACATGTACACGTGCTGCTGTAATGCATCATCTATTTCCCGTAGCTGCTATATCCTGTTTTAATGAAGCAGTGTCCTGTGCATTTTAAAATCTTTCAGTCACGTTCATCTGTTAAACCTTTAAATCTCTTATTAAAGTTTAGCCAAGTTTGGAAACTCGGATATTTGTTCCAAAGACACCATAATGTTGACTTTTCTACACTCGAGTGCACCAATAAGCTGAACTGAGGAGTCCTGTGTGACAAACTGAGCATCTTTAAACTGAATTATTCGACTGAATCTTATTTACACATTGCGTAATGTCTGTTAAATGACATCGCTGTTGAATTCTCAATTCTGATTGGTTGGAAGGTGTTGATGATTTTTTTTTTTAATTAAATAATAATGTGATAAAAATGTATAGTTGTTGATATGGTGAATTTTTCTGGAAGGAGATGTTTATTTAACACATATGGAAGGAGTCTCCAGTGTCAGCGCTGTGTAACAGTCTTCAGTACAGAGGAGTTTGCGCTTTGCGGTTTCTCGTCAAGTTGATTTTTTTGGTATAATTAACCTTGAGAGTGAGAAAAGGATAGAATGGTGAGGTTAATATCTGTTATAACGTAGGCGATTACAGGAATGTAACTATAAATAGAGAAAAAGTGCAACATGTCGTTCTTTTAATGGATAAAAAATTATCAGCATTTGGCAAGTTGCTGTGAGGAATAAACCACTTCAGGTCATGCTGTTAAAGAAAAATAATCAACTTCATGTACAATAACTTCGCTTCATCAACATCAAACCCATCAGTGATTAATTTCCTGTAACACCGTTCACCCAAGTGTTTTTTTCCGTACCTATTGTTATCTTTATTCCCATAAATTCTTCCCCGTAATGTATTTTGTGGCGTTTTTTTCTCCTGGTCCAGTTTCGCTGTCCAGCAGCAGCCTGAAGAAGAAAAGCCACCGCAGTTTATTCAGCTCCTTCTTCTGCTGCCTGCGGAGTTATGAAGCCGATCCTCCAGCCAGCACCAACAACAACACCAGCAGCCCTCTGCCTCCGCCCGTGGAGGAGAACGGAGCGCCACCGAAGGTGAGAGAGAGGAGCGCGCACACACACACACACACACACACACACACACACACACACACACACACAGGTTTATCATTGACTACAGTTTATCAGCCAGGACAATTTTACTTCTTGAGTAAGAAGAAGCTCTGAGCTGCCAATTTAATATTTTACAAATGACAATTAATTATGTCTAAATCATTGCACACTTACCTCAAAAGACATTCAATTAATAATAATAAGAAGAAGAAGAAGAAGAAGAAAAAGAAGAAGAACTAATTTATGTTGTTGTTTGTTAAAAGTTTCTAGATTTTATTACTAATAAAATTAGTTGTTTTTGTTTGTTATTCATTTATTAGTTTTTTAAATAAATTATCACACTTGTCTATAAATAAATAAATACAATTTCTAAACATTATAATTGTTGTTTTTTTAATAATTAATTTCTTTATTTTGAGGCAAGTAAAATAATAACAATAATAATGCACATGTTAATTTTCTCAGCTATAAAGAGTATTATAATATACTTATCACACTTGCCTCAAAATAAATAAATAAAATAATAATAAGTAGATATTTTTGTTGTGTTTTTTAAATAATTAAATAGCTTAATTTCTTTATTTCTTTTGAGTCAAGTAAAATTAATAATAATAATAATAATAATAATAATAATAATATTAAATAAATTAATAGCAATAAAAAGAATTTATTATAAATATAAATGGTTGTGTTTTTTTTTAAATAATCTGTTTGTTTATTTTGAGGCAAGGATGATGATGATGATGATGATGATCAGTTTTATGTAATATCAGAATAAGTCAGTATAAATGAAATAATTTGTACTGGCCACTTTGAGCTATAATTATTACATGTATATATGTTTACTGTAAATGTCTTCCTGAGGAAGAAAGTGATTAGGCTTCAAGATTAAAAAAAAAAAAAAAGCTGTGACTGTGTTTCAGAGTCAGAAATCCGAGACGTGAGTGTGTGTGTGAGATTACTCCACACGTTTTGAGGCGAGTGTGTGAGATTACTCCACACGTTTTGAGGCGTGTGTGTGAGATTACTCCACACGTTTTGAGGCGTGTGTGTGAGATTACTCCACACGTTTTGAGGCGAGTGTGTGAGATTACTCCACACGTTTTGAGGCGAGTGTGTGAGATTACTCCACACGTTTTGAGGCGAGTGTGTGAGATTACTCCACACGTTTTGAGGCGTGTGTGTGAGATTACTCCACACGTTTTGAGGCGAGTGTGTGAGATTACTCCACACGTTTTGAGGCGTGTGTGTGAGATTACTCCACACGTTTTGAGGCGAGTGTGTGAGATTACTCCACACGTTTTGAGGCGAGTGTGTGAGATTACTCCACACGTTTTGAGGCGAGTGTGTGAGATTACTCCACACGTTTTGAGGCGCGTGTGTGAGATTACTCCACACGTTTTGAGGCGCGTGTGTGAGATTACTCCACACGTTTTGAGGCGTGTGTGTGAGATTACTCCACACGTTTTGAGGCGCGTGTGTGAGATTACTCCACACGTTTTGAGGCGAGTGTGTGAGATTACTCCACACGTTTTGAGGCGAGTGTGTGAGATTACTCCACACGTTTTGAGGCGCGTGTGTGAGATTACTCCACACGTTTTGAGGCGAGTGTGTGAGATTACTCCACACGTTTTGAGGCGAGTGTGTGAGATTACTCCACACGTTTTGAGGCGAGTGTGTGAGATTACTCCACACGTTTTGAGGCGTGTGTGTGAGATTACTCCACACGTTTTGAGGCGTGTGTGTGAGATTACTCCACACGTTTTGAGGCGAGTGTGTGAGATTACTCCACACGTTTTGAGGCGTGTGTGAGAGATTACTCCACACGTTTTGAGGCGAGTGTGTGAGATTACTCCACACGTTTTGAGGCGAGTGTGTGAGATTACTCCACACGTTTTGAGGCGAGTGTGTGATGTAGTCATGCACAGACCCTCACTGGTCTGAGTTCACCTCAGAGCTCCAAACCAAATCATTACAATAAACTACAGACACGTCGGCTGATGGACTGCATTTGGAGTGACACTTTGAATAGCTTTCTGTTTGTTTTAAGCACATGTTTCTTTTGATCTGTCACTTTAAAGTGAAGTAGTCTCGTAGAACACGTGTGTGAGATGAGTTTCAGCCGTCGAGTTAAATGGTGTATTAACTAAATCCATTGCTGTTGCTTTTCTGGACTGAAATTAGATGACATCTTAAAGGTACCTTCAACGCCCAGACCGCCCTGCCCCTTTTTCCACTTTCAGTTTTGTTGTGTGTGTGTGTGTGTGTGTGTGTGTGTGTGTTCTCCATTTCAGCCTCATTGTTATCTCTATGCACTGGAACGTGTTGTGTGTTTGTTGTATCCCCTCACCCTGTCCTGTGTTTGTGTATTCTCTCTGTCTTCATCTCTCCCGGTGTGTCGTGGCCCAGTGTGAGCAGGCTGAGGTCATCCCTGTGCCCGGTGTATGTATTACCCCTTTTCTGTTCCTCATGCTTGTGTGTGTTTATTTTTTTTTTTTTTAAATTTTATTTATTAATTTATTTTTTGCATGCCGAGGGACCGAAGCGCTTCAGGGTTTTTTTTTGGTTTGTTTTTTTTTTCTGCGCTGGCTCTGGTGCTTAGTTCCTTTCACCAATCTACTTCCTGTTTGCTTTGGACTCTGCACGTGCTGCGCTACATTTCCAACATCGCTGCGCTGACTGGAATGTTTCTGACAACACTTCCTGGGTCAAGGATTTTTTTTTCCTTTAAAAAAAAGAAGAAGAAGAAGGCGTAGGCTGTATTAGGGCTTTATGTTCTCGCATACCAGACTCTCACGTTATGAGACACAGAGTAAAAAAAAAACACGTTAACACAATGGAGTAGTGTTCTTCTTTTGTGCGTATTAGGGCTCGTGATGATAATTTATCACAATATTGATATACCGCAGTGCGCTTTTCTGAGATACATTTTCTGAGATATCGTGATATCTTTTTTAATTTTTAAAAAATTTTCTTAAAAACATTTTGTTGTTTTTTTAATATCAATTACAAACTGATTTTTACAAACTGAAGATTGCTATTTTAAGTTTTTTTTTTTTTTTTTTTTTTACAAATTGATTGGAAGTAGTTGTTAAAATTGTGTACAAATTTAAATCTTAAAAATTTTTAAATATTTACAGATTTTGTTTCTAAATATGACCAGAAGCAGCTTTGCCGTTAAAATGCTGTTTTTTTTATTTATTTTTAAAATTTGTAATATTAACATTTTTACAGATTTTCTTTACAAACTGATCAGTTGATATGTTGTTAAAGTTTAGTTTGAAAAGTTTTAAATCTTTAAAATTGTAATAGGTTAGCATTTTTACCATTTTAGCTTTTTTTTTTTTTTTTTTTTTTTACCAAACTTAGCAGAAGCAGCTTTATTAAATGTAGTTTTAACTTCCTTTTTTTTTTTTTTTTTTTTTTTGCTTAAATTTCTTTTTCAAACTTCTAAGTTCTGTGCTGTGTTAAACCTCTAAAACTGTAAAAGGTTAATAATTTGCAGATTTATTTATTTATTTTTTTGTAAAACTGATTAGAAGCGGCTGATTTCTTGTTAAACATTTTTAAAAATCTGTAAAATTGTCATTTTTTTTGTAACTCTATTTTAGATTTTTTTTTAAATATCTAAATTTTAAATATCGCGCACCCCTGCTGCGTAATTGGAGTTAATGTTGCTCTTATGCAGTGTTTCGCTGGTGATTAATCCAAGCCGAAGTTTTACAGCAGCGTCTCTCAGTCCGTTTCCCTAATAAAATACCAGGCTGGAATAGAGGAGTGATTTATTTTCTTAGCATGCTGCGGTATACGCAGGAAGTTTCTCATGTTTGCCCTCCAGAGCTCGGACATGCTGATTAGTGAATATTTTCTGACAGAATACGTATATACACTGAGAAAGCATAGGATCACCGTCACATGATCGCACCGCATCCGTTTGACCCACCGTCATCTCCTGTTTGCGTGTGACCTTTTCTGTGGAATCTGTGGTGTAGAGCTGGAATGTTGCTGCTGAATGCATTCCTTTTGACATTTTAACATTTTAACATCCACCTCAAGCTACTGCAGCTTCAGAAGTTTCTCTCTTAACACCCTCTCCCTTCCCAGGACACTCATCCTCATCCTCATCCTGTGTTCTGTCTTTCCAGCCTCCAGAGAAATACCTCCTCCCCGAGGTGAACATCAACGACTACGGAAAGAAGTGTGTGGTGATAGACCTGGACGAGACTCTGGTGCACAGTTCATTTAAGGTAGCTTTATTCGTTTCGTCTGGCCAAAATTGTAACTTTATTAGCTGGCCCATCCCAGTGCTTCACTGTCTCGTGTTTTGGTTGCCTGGGAACCCACAGGCTAATGAAATTTAACCCCGAGCTAGTTATCTAGTTATCTAGTTAAATGCATTAATTCTGAGTAATGAAAATAAGTGGACACTCTGGGAGTGGGGAGAGAGGAGGCTGGTGCGTAGCCGTTGTCTTCCTCCTCACCTAATAAGTAAGTAAGAGTAAGTAAGAGTAAGATATTCCTTTCTTTGTCCCGCAGTGGGGAAATTGCATTTAGCAACAGCAGGGGTACAGTACAGAAAGAGTATGCACACAAGAACAAGATAGATTAAAAACTATTCTGTACATAAATGGCTTAAATAGTGCTAAAGCAAAAATCCTAACACAAAACAAAAAAGGAGAGGGGTGTATACACATAAGTACAGGTTGGTTGAGAATAGTGTAGCTTGCCAGTAGTGTGATGGTATTGCACATTAAAATATTGCACACTGATATTGCACATAAATGTGAGTGTAAATACTGCAATGAGAGTTTATAAATAAATAAATCAGCAGAGTTCAGTGTAGTGTAGTAACGTCTGTGATGCTCTTTATTTTTCTCAACATGTGACAAAAAGTTTGCTCTGTTTGTATTATGCTCAGGTTGATCACAGTTTAATGTTTTATCCAGCTAGTAAAATAATTTCTTCATTTTAGTGTGCGCTAGGGCTGCATGATATTGAAGATAAATGCGATAACTTGTTAAATAATGTGAAAATTCTATAAATGTGTAAAATCGATTTAAATTATATTTATATATGTTTATTTTTCTTTTAAAAATGGAAATATAAATGACTGTGTTGCTATGACTGTATCGCTCCAACATGAAATACATGGTGCAACTAGAACGTCTTCCAGTTTAAACACATATTAAAAAAACCTTAAAAAATTTGCTTTGTGAAAGTCAATAGGGTGGTGAATGAGGGGAAAAAACAGCTTTGTATCTGTTAATATGTCTACAAATAATTTAACGTACTTGTCTGCCAGGCAACTAATAATAAAACACTAATAGTCCAGACATGAACTCTGCTTGTGTCGGATGCCTGGGCTACCGATTTGTCCACCTCGTCTTCATAAACGGTTCTTGGTGTGCATGGTGTGGCCCTTGGAGTGAAATTCAAACTCTCTAGATTCCTTTTTTCCGCTTGCTTGCTTTACAGGAATAGTTTAGCTTTTTGGGTTTCAATGTACAGGGTGTCCAAAAAGTCAGGAACGAACGGCAATATGTTGCGCAAATATGTCAATCTGGATATGTCGAGCAAAATCTGCAAAAACATGATACAATAAAGTTACATTCTTTTGGACTGTTAAAACCACTGTTGAGGGATTGAGAGAAAAAAAAGGAAGGAAAGAAAAGGAAGAGGAAACAAAAATAGAAGAGGAAAAAATAGTCCGCACATGCGTGTACAGATTTAGATTATTATTGCAGCTGGCTAAACTCAGTTTAGTATTTACGAGAGTGAGTCAAATGGAAATCTTAATTTTTTAAATAATTAAATAAATAAAATTGCATTGTTTATTGCAAATAGATGTCACAAAAGTGACATTTTTCTCTTCAGTGCGAGTGTTCCTGAGCTTACCAAGTGTCTGGATTCATCTAGAAAAACAGTTGGAATCAATTCTCATTTGTTGTACTTTTAAGCTTTTTATTTGACTCACCCTCATATCATGTGTTAGATATTTGTCTTTAATCAACACCAGTATCTTCAAGTGCAGTGACACAGCCATCTGTTCTGATCGATCGTCTGAGCAAGTCTGATCATTTCTGCTTGTACAAACATTTCACTAACTCGTGTGTGCTGCTGAAATGACCCATGAAGTGGAGTTTGGGGTAAATGTAGGTGATCGATCCTCTGTATGCCTGCTGTGATGAAAAGGTTGCAGAGAATTAAGAGCGTCATCACTGCAGCCTCTAGTGCGATATAAACTTTTCATCCTGCTCTCGGTATGCGTGAACTCTGAGCTCTAGTGTTTGAGTACAGCAGAGGTCAGCGGAAGCCTCTGAGCGAATCACCGACTTTAGCTCGATTTGTTCAGATTAAATTTGTCTGGGCCTTTAATCCTCCGTAGTCATTTAGTTAATCCCGGTGAAAAGAACACTGAGGAGAGGCTGATGGTAGCGGTGACTAAACAGGTATTTTAGGAAGGGAGATTCCTCGACTTGGCAGATAATTTAAGACGAAAGTCAAAACTGTCCAGGAGGCAAATAGTTACAGGGCATGTGCAGTCTTGAATTCTGCTTTAAATAATCCGGCATTCTGAGAAGTCCTGCACTGCAAAATATTGTATTGCTTTCAGCAAGATAATGAAGATATATACTGTATAGTTTATTGCATTACAGCAGTTCCATTTTGTATTATTTTTATCCTCATTAATATTTCTGAATATTGTAAGCACACAGGCGCCCCCTGCTGTTTGGTACAGTAACTACAACATGTACAGTATTCATGCCACTCGAGTTCACAGTATATTTATTTCCCCCAATCCTTTCCAACTGTCTGTTTTACAAAGTGATATTTTAGAGGTGATTACGGAAATGGAGATGTTTTTAATTTAATGAGTAATGAGTTATCATGGCTTTTTCTTTTCTCACAGCCTATCAGTAATGCTGATTTCATCGTTCCGGTGGAGATCGACGGCACAGTGCATCAGGTACTGTAATCAAAAGAGCCTTTAGGTCTTCAAAGACTCAATTATATTTCTACACTTGCAGTACTCTGCATAAATATTCACCCCCTTCAATATATTTATATATAAACACATTTTGTAGTGGTGTTATCTCAAACTAAAATGGACTTCATTGGATTTATTTGAATTAATCTGCAATATAGCCCGTAATATTGAAGTGAGACGATTATCATTGTAGTTTGTGAGATTATTTACTAACAATAAAAATGTAAGAGTTGCAATTGCATAAGTATACACCCCACCTGTGTCATTGTTGTGAAACTCCTACATTAGTTCTGGTGCAACAAAAGTCATAGAATTTGTTAAATGGAGTTGACCTGTGTGTGATTTAAAGTGTCACATGATCTCAGTGTAAATACACCTGTTCCTGGAAGAACCCAGAGTTTGTTAGAGACCTAAACAAACAGCATCATGAAGACAAAACAGCTATCAAAACAAGAAAGTTCTGGAAAAGTGTCAGTATACATTCCATTGAGTGCCATTATTAAAAAAAAAATATATATGGCTCAGCGTGACATGCAGCTTTATCATGGCTGCTACCTTGTTCAAGTAATCCAGGATAGGCTGTGTCTGTCCTGGTTGGCCTATTCATGATTACTTGCACTGGGTGGCAGCTTTACATCTACAAAGAAGCGCTCCTGCTGCCATTAGCGGTGTGTTTGCATAGTCAGCCCTGTCCCAGTCTTTCTGTAAAATGCACATCCTGAGTGGATTTGAGTGTGTGTTTGCTCTGAGTTGCAGCGAAGGGTGTGTCTGCGTTTCAGGTGTACGTCCTGAAGAGACCGCACGTGGATGAGTTCCTGCAGAAGATGGGAGAATTGTTCGAGTGTGTGCTCTTCACAGCCAGCTTAGCCAAGGTTCGATTGCCTCATGACATCTCATAATACCCCTTAATAACACATTTTAGCTTCATACACACTACACAGGAGCTTGTGCAAAGATCATTTTACCCCCGCAGGCGTTTTTCCGCTGCGCATTCAAAAACAAAAAGTCGACGGACGCCTGAGGCTCTAGTTCATCTTTCAACAACTGGAACAGTAAATATTAACCAGATCATATTGGCTGCAAATTACAAAAAGGCTCGATTATTATTTTATGGTTTTTATTGTAAAATCTTATGTGATGCACAAAAATATACAAAACGTGCAGGTTGACAAGTAAATATATAAAAACACTGTGCAAATGAGCCAGAATTTTTTTTCTGATCAGTCACTATTTTTCTTTTTGTAACTATAAATAGAGAGAAAAAAAAAATTCAAAGCATATTAACAGACAAAATTTTTGTCTGTTAAAAAATTGCTGCTTATTCCATCCCCAGTACCAGTAGTTCTGGTTAGTTTCAGGCTTATGAAGGTCCCAAAAACCATCCAGCTGGAACGTTTTTATTTTTTTTTGGTCATGGTCCACCTGATAAGTACCACCGTCCACATTTTCTGGTGCAGGTTTCTGTACTTAGTGCTTTATGCAGTGGAAAAAGGCCCTTATAGGAAGTTAGATTTCTGATGATAATCATCGTGCTGTGAGACTGCGTGAAAATTCACCCTGACTTTTTTTTTTTTCTTCTAAGGTTTATTCCTGATTTAGCATTTTTAATCTTTTGTATAGTTTTTCGTTGTGCGTCAGGGCTTCTTAATGTGATGTTTGACTTGAAGCATGTCAGAAGGCTTGTGAATGAGTTGTGAACTCTTCTCCTGCTTTTTTCCTCCTAATATCTGCCCCTCCTCATTCCCCCACCCTCTTCTGTCTCTATGTGGCCAGCATTTGTTTTAGCCGCTAATGCATGGGTAAGTGTCTCTCCAGCCTCCATGACTCGTACAGAATGTGCGCTGGTAGTGTTAGCGTGTTAGCCCACAGAGCCTAGAGCCTACACCAGCTTTCACGTCTTGTTCTTTTCAGTCGGGACGCTTTGTGAAGTTTCCTTTTGTTGCCGCTACCGTATCTGATGCTGCTTTTTGTATGTCTTGTTTAGTCGTACATGGCACAGTAGTCGTTAAGAGTCAAAGGCTGGCGCTTGTAGACTAGCGTGTCTCTTAGTTGCTTTGTTTGCTAGGACACTCTAGCCTGCCTTTGTAATCTCTGGTAGGTTGAGAGTCAAACGGCTGTATGCTTATTAGCTAAGCTTTTCTGATCTTTATTTATCTTAATTTAAATGAAGCAGGTAAGTCCCCTGAGGCTAAAACCACTATTGTGAAGGAGATTTGCATGTCACTTTGTGGTTCTTCCTAGAAACTAGCAGATGAACCAGTCCTATGTGCTCTGTCCTTACTGAGGAGAAATTAGCCATATGACAGCTGTTAGTATTACAGAGCCATCCTGCTACTCTGCTAACCCCATGAACCCTTGACTTCTGTGCTGCAGTACGCTGACCCCGTGGCTGACCTGCTGGACCAGTGGGGAGTATTTCGGGCGCGGCTCTTTCGTGAATCCTGCGTGTTCCACAGAGGAAACTATGTCAAAGACCTGAGTCGGCTCGGCAGAGAGCTGCACAACGTCATCATAGTGGACAACTCTCCAGCCTCCTACATCTTCCACCCTGAGAACGCGGTGAGCCTCATCACTCTCACCAATCCGACCCAACCGCTCAATTTAAACTCACTAACTCAATTAGTTACTTAGTTAGGTCATTCTTAGTTAGTGCTCTTGCAGTCTCAGCCTCAGATACTCTACTGGAAGGTAGAAGGCTGCAGTCTGATTGGCTCTAAGCATGTCCACGTCTCTGCTGTGGCAAAAAGTCTCAAAGTAAGGAGTAAAACACTTGGGGGCAGGCTGTTAGAGGAAAATAATCAGTCAAGCAGTGTTACTGTTACCATCCTGAAGTGTTTTATTCCTCTTACACCACAGCAATTTCCATGTTCCTTGTTAAATAAATGTCTCCTCCCTGAAAACTTCAACCATTTCCACAAATCTTTGTAATTTGATTATGTACGCCACACAAGTCCCTATGTATGCAGTTACTATAGAAACGAAAATGTGTTAGAACAAAAGCTTTAATATAAACCTGTGATTTGCAGCCGCACTAATGTCAGAGCTGCTGTTACAGAAAATTTATCAACACTTTTAACCAATCAGAATCCAGAATTCAACAGCGCTGTGGTGTCAAGATTTGTCTGAAACAGTCAGTGGTGAATAAGTGAGATCCTCACGTTTCCCGACAGGTTATGAAAAAAAAAACTGTCACCGCTCTTTCTTGTTTAGTGAAGAAGTGTATCATAATTTTTAGGTTTGTGACATGAGTGACACATGGCTATAAATTCATTTAGTTTAGTTATTTAGTTTAGTTATTTAGTTTAATTTAGTTTTAGTATTTTTTTTTTTTTTTTAACAAGAATTCTTATTGTTGGTTAGCTGTATCAGATCCTTTAACTCTGTGCGTTTAACTCTGTCCACAGGTTCCCGTGCAGTCGTGGTTCGATGACATGACTGACACTGAGCTGCTGGACCTGCTTCCATTCTTTGAAGGACTGAGCAAGGAAGAGGACGTGTACGGAGTTCTGCAGAACCTCAGAGGCAGGTAGCAAGCTGCACCGTTCTGCCTTACGCAGACACAGCAGAGAGGGCAGAGGGCGTCGCTGCTCTCGCAGACTTCACCTCCCAGCAGCCCACTGCTCACTACACAGGAAGTGCAGACGCCTCAGCCCCCAAACCACCCCCCCCCTCCCCCCGACTGTGGCCCACATGGCGACGAACGTCCACTACAGACCTTTACAGCTCACAAGAGACCCACTTGCTTAAGTGCTTAATAATAAACCAAAAAACGCCAAACCCCTTCTTTTCCCTTACGAAACGAGAGAATCCAGATCTTTGGGTTGTTGCTATGCAGGCGTTAAAGGACTGTGGGTTTTGTTTCCTCTTTGCTTACCCAACGAAGTGCCTTTTTTGAATGTCATTTTTACTGGGAAAACATTTTTGTACATGAAACTATTTCCAGAGATTTTCAGAATTCTACTCTTTAAAAACAGAGGCAGGTTATTTTTTTGTTAAAGGCAGTGTTATTGAGGCTGGAGGGTTTCTTTCTTTCTTTTAATTGTCTCCATCAGTGTCCTTGTTTTCTTTTGCTTTCACTCACGCCATCATATAGACATCGATCCTTTTATAGACACGTGTATTTGTTTGTCTTGTAAAAGCAAAGGAATGCCTTTGCACTCATTCATTTTACACTCTGCTACGGCTTCTTCAGTTTGGTTTGTGAGACGAGGAACAATCGGAGACTGCAGATTGTCTAAACCGTGTCGGCGGATCGCCACATCATTTCACGCCGAGACTTGTTTTGTTTTTACCGGGTTGCTGAATTTTAGTGTAGGTCCTGTGATGGTACAGAACATGCTGACAATCGTGGCCGTTTCAGCGCTCGTCTGGTGAATTCTGCGAGTAAGTTATGGATAAGCTGAGTTTTAGTCTGTGTTTTTTAGGTTGCATTTTAAAGCTGGTGTAACGTAGTCACCATGCAGATTCCCTTACTCTTTTAATTATAGAGAGAGAGAGAGAGAGAGAGAGAGAGAGAGAGAGAGAGAGACGCATCCTGATCATCACAAGATGCACAAAATCGCCAACGTGTCCCTCAGGTGTTTGCTGATATTTCATGTCATTGCATCAGTTTATAATCTTGTTATATTTTTAATCGGAGATGCTGTTCTTTCTAGAACTTGTCTGAAGCTCCTCGTCCAAAATAAGCAGGACAGCTAGACACACACACACATTTGCCCACATTTTTAATAAGGGGAATAATATTTTGCGCTATCTACGTTATATATTATCAGATTATCAGCACATGTCTGTTCCCTTTTTTGTTTTTATTTTTTAACAGTTTCTTTGCTTTATGTTGTATTTTTCATCGCTTTAGCGTTTGAACTCATTCCGAGCTGCACTCTGCTGCTGCTCCGGCTCACCAGACTTCAGTACCTCACACACCAGAGCAGTGAGAGGTGTGTGTGTGTGTGTGTGTGTGTGTATATGAGAGAGTGAGAGAGAGAGAGAGAGCATGCTCTCGGTTGTGCAGGTTTAAGTGTAGGTCCATCTGCAGATTTGTTTGGAGCAGTGCAGAGGTGCTTTTTGGCTCTGGGTGCTCTGTGTGTGTGTGTGTGTGTGTGTGTGTGTGTGTGTGTGTGTGTGTGTGTGTGTGTGTGTGTGTGTGTTTGTGTGTGTGTTTTGAGCCTCTCTCACCACGGTGCCTAGGAGAGGAGCAGTGGCGTATCAGAGCCGCCAAACACGCAATAACCTCTCTTTCTGTTTTTTTTTTTTTTTTTTTTGCCTTATAAACACTACAGCATGACCTGTTCATATTAATTTCCCATATTCAATTATTTATTCTTTCGTGCTACCTCCCACCCCCTTCCTCTATCTCTGCACCATGCAAGAGAGTTTTTCAGTTTGCTAATCTGTCAGTATTTAATTTCAAATAGGCACCTTTTTTTTTTTTTTTTTTTAAATTATCCTGCTGCTGTTGTTTCGTCCTGATTTGAACCCTATGTGTAGTTTCTGCTTTTCAGAAATAGTGTAAAAACCATGCATTTAAAACAAAACACTGCCCTTTCATGGATTTCCTTTACCTCATTGGTATCATTGACCTTTTTTCCCCCTCACATTACACAAGGTGTCAGAGGTGGAGCACTTTTGGTGTTGGTCAAGAATGTTGTTTATTGTTGCTGTTCTTCCAGCTTGTTGTTTGTTTTTTTTTCTTTTTTTTTCTTTTCACTAATATTTAAAGGCACAACTAGTTATGGTGTCAAGGTTACATTTAGAGTTGCTAAGCATTACATTTACTTGGGGTTGTCTTTTTTTTTTTTTTGAAGTTTTTCTTTATTCTTATTTGGAAAGCCATGTAGACATTCACTGCAGCTCTGAAAATCGGTGACGAGAGGCTGCGCAGTGCCACGTTTGCAGTATGTTTCGAGATGATGTGATCCATGGTTTGTTGCAAATTTTCTTCCAGACTCTGACGTTATATTAAAGCACCTTTTTAGGAAAAAGAAATGACTCCTGTTTATATTTCATTTTAACATTCAGGCTCATGTTCATAAGGGACCAGCTTTTCCACTGTGTGGTGGGTTTAAAGGTTAAAAAAAGAGACCTTTTACACCATTACTGTTTAATTTAGGCGCTGCTTAATTATTTAAAAAAATAATAAATCCCAAAACTCGATCTCCTCCTAGAGTACTCTGTATGCTAAGTATTTGTTTTGGCCCAGAAACTCACACAGGTGCAGTGTTATTCATTCGCCTATTTTTAGGATCAGTTCCTTTCTCATACTGTCTTCTGATACAGTGGGGGGAAAAGCTGTGGGAGGAACAAATCCGCTGCTGGCTTTGTCGTTCATTAACCAACTGCTGACAACTGGAACGTTTCAAATGACACTATAATAGTGCCTACTTCTCAGATGACAGTGTGGGTGGTGTTTCTCAGTTTGGGCTTTCCTGTTAATGTCTTATATAGGTCCAGTGTCATCATCTGCAGATGTGTAATCAGACCACTGAGAACATGTTCACACGTACACAGATAGTTTTAAAATGTAGCCTTTTTTCCACTCTGTGTTTTGGCTTCCTGTCTACAAGAAAACACACCATATTGCGTCACTGAACAGGACACACCCTCCAAAGTGACATTTTAAAATTATTTTCATGTGGATGTCAAAAACGTATGTTTTTGAAATGTTATGTCACAGTGTGAACCTGTGCATGCCCATTGTGTGACCAGGTTGTTACTTTTTTGCGATGTATAATTTCTTTACTTGCTGACTTCTTTCCTTGGATTTGTTTTATTACAACACGCTCGTATTTAAGCACCAGAATGTATGTGCTATATTACTCCCGAATCCATTACCACGTACACATCCTTGTGTTGGTCATTATTTTGTTTTAGAACTGCTGTTTTGTCCCCCCCTCACATTTCACCAGTTTATACCATCACTGGGTAGGTGTGCTCAGATAATTTTTTGTTTTTTCAAAAGGAAATTAGTAAAAAAAAAAAAAAGAATAAAAAGTACATTTTCAAAAATACCATGTACATGTGGACAAGGCCTGAGGCCCACCAAATTACTTTCTAGCAGTTTTGCATATCTCTTCCATAACAATGGGCAGCTTTATATGATCAGTGTGTAAATGTAGACAATTCAATAACAAATTTTAATTCACCAAGTGTTAGGATTGAGTACAGTGTAGCCACACCCCCTCAAGTCCTCACAGAAATGTGTGTGTGTGTGTGTATGTATATATATATTATACATACACACACATAGTACATGCTATGCTGTGAGGGCATTTATTTCTGCTCACATGGTTTGTGTCCTCTTAGACTTGTCCCCTTACGAGTGACATCACTGCATATCAACTCAAAGTTCTTCTGACTGATCATCTTTATCCTAAAATGAAACATTTCTATCCTGATGGGTGTGGTTTCTTCCAGGATGACTCCACCCCCATTCACAGTGCATGAGGGCTCACTGAATGGCTTGAGCTATGGGAGACTTGTGATGGGAGCAATGTGGTGGAGACAGAGCACTGTCCCTATCTATCATCAAAGCACCTACTGAGAGAAGATCTTAAGAAGAATGGTGTTCATCACTCTAGTACAGGTCCACAGATTTGTATAATCAATGCTGTGGTGCATTGAAGACATTCTGGTGGCTTGTGGTATTAGACACTATCTGGGTAATCAATCGTTCCTAGTTTGTAGCACCACATTTCATGCAAACCTGCCGACACGGTTATTCCTAATAATGAACAAATGGCTTTCTTCTCTGTCCTTGATCCTCTTACAGGAAACACCTGGCTACATTATTCAAATCAAATCAATGCACACTAACTACAGAGACTCTTCTGATCAGATGGTTTTATTTTAGAGTAGCTGAAATCATACGCTTCCTGCATGCCATCCTCCGGTTGGCGCAGGGTTTGTTTACAGCTCACCCTTCCAACCTGGCACCGTATGAAAGAAGGAATGTCAGAGCAAACTGAGATTTTTATCAGTAGCAGCTTGTAGTCTTGACTACAGCTGGCTATTTTATTATTTTTTCATTTCGCACATACATACACATATACACACACATACACACACACACACAAGTAAAATCTTAAATAGTGGAATGTATTAGAAGCCAAGTAGCACTCTTTAAAAACATCTAAAAACATCTATAAGAAAATATTAATCTAGTTTATTAACTCGTCAGGTTATTGTACTACAGCTACATGTTTAGTTGCTTAGTGTTGACCGTGGTGGATGTTATGAGTAGATTTAAAGCCTTATAGTGTCTCACTGGTTAAATTATTGCTCAGTTTTTGTTCTGTTCTGGTCCAGCTCCAACCTGAGTCTTGTGTTCAGCTCTTTCCTCCTCAGCCAGGCTGAGGTTTTTAGACTGGATGGGAAGCGCTGGAATAATGGTCTTTAGACTTATTCTGCGTCCACAGCCATGAGGTGAACAAAAAGTTGAGCTGAGGAGAGGAGGTCTCCATTCTGGTTGTACAGCGGCACATGACGATATCCTGAAGAGAAAAGTAAGTTCAGAATTTTTTTTTTTTTTCTCAAAAAAAAAAAAAAAAAAAAAAGTTCCTAGATTATTTTCAGACTGGACAAATCCAAGTCTGCTGCTGAAGGAGGGAAAATAAATAAATATCACTATGCACTGCATGATCATGTGACCATAATGAGAAGAGTACAATTGAAATTACTTCACACATGCTGACATCAGCTGACTGCTACAGCAAATAAATTATGGCGGCAGTACAGGTTTGTTAATTTCCTTGCCACTGCAGTGAGGGATTATTCCACAGATATGACCTTTTGATATTATTGATTTGAGCAAAAAAGAAATAAGAATGGGATTTTTACAGGCATTGTGTTAAACACTCATTTAGTAAGAAAACTAACAAACAGGAGGCTGCAGAATCACACAATGTTAACTCTTGATAAGACAATAAGTAAGGAATAAAACACTTGGGGCTTTGCTGTTAGAGGAAAATAAATGACAGGGAGGTGTGATTTAAGCAGAGTTAACCTTAAAGTAATTAATTCCTCTTACACCACAGCAACTTCCCAGTGAATTAAAGGTGTCATGCTTTTTATCCGTTTATAGTTACAAGACAAATTAGTTCCTATTCTCACTTAAATTATAGCAGCTATAAACAATTGTTCCCTCTCGAGCCTCCGTTTCTTTAATGAGACTTTTTAAAAAAAAAAAAATACAGCTCGTCATGTTACTAAGAAACAAGAAAGCATGAAACTTCTCTGTTCTGAAGAATTTCCTGCATTGGAAAACCTTCTGTCTGTTACAAAGTGCTGACACTGGAGACTCCCTTCCACAAATGAAATGAAATAAAATAAAATTAAATAAATGCCTTCTTACAGAAAACTACCAATTACAGATCAACAGTTGTACATTCTGTTAAATAAGAACAGGGTTTTTAATCAGTATATTAGTCGTCTTGGATTATGTGTAGCATCCTCCGCCCAAGTACCTTTTGAATAAGTTGTTAATAAAGAAACGATAACGTATTAGAAGGAGCGCCTTACACCATCAGGTCTTAACAGGTTCTCTGTGATTGGACAGGCTCTAGATAAATTCTGTCATCATACAACACATTTTAAATGCCTCCTCTATGCATGTTAATGCACTGTATTTCTTTTTTGTTCCCGCCATTCTAAATGGAATAAATTCTAATCAAGCTCCCAAAAAATACAAATCTTGTACAGCCCAGTTAGTATAACATCTCGGTTATTAATTCTCTGAAGGTTGCTCTGAATGGTGTGGCGTGATCACTGACCGGTCTGTAGGCTGGTGAACGGCACTGTGCACTGGCCGATGAAGTCGTTGCTGGACACGCTATCATAATCCTCCACAACGAAGCGCACCAGCGCAAGTTCAGGCACGTATAGGTCAAACTGGAAATTCTCGTTCCACATGGGGTTGAAACCTTTGATGTGAGAGAGAGTGTGTCTGTGTTACTCTCAAGCTTTATCCTCCTCCTTAATCACTCACACCACACAGAAAAACATCCTGGTTTGTGCCAGGATGCCCCTGAGCTAAGGATTCCAGATGTGTTCATTTCATAAATTACTGCATCAATCAAGCACAGGAGATATATCAGGAGATAAACGTGTATTTAACTCTGGAACAGAGATTGTTAGACAGTGTTAAAGTTTCTAACAAAGCAGTCATTTGTTCCATAAGGAACAGTATTAGGCCAGTTTCCGTTTCCTAAAAAGAAACAAGGTCACAAGCAAACTTTTCTGATGACTCTGCAAATGCTAGTTATATTGCTGAGTGAGACAAAATACATCAAAACAAGACTGAATGCTTTAGGTTTTAATTCGCTAAAGATCTTGAAAGTCATTTCACATGAACTTGTTATAGAGGAGAAAAATTAACAAAAGGACCTCTATCGAGCTAGAGAGATTAACTGTCATACATCAACTTTCTCAATAACCTAAAATTATAGAATTATATCCCAAACACCATTTGACGTAGTCTTAGGTTAGTAGACTTTAATTGCTTCGACTAGTGGAAGGCCACACCTATGAAGTTTGAATTTAAAATTCAAATTAATAATATTCATTTTTCCAGGTTTGGTTTCTGAAAAAGAGGTTTCAGAATGGGAAAAAATGTCCATTGCTATATAAATCTTGCCCAGTAAAAGTTACCCAGAAGTTATGAATTACTAGAGAGATTGAATGTTTGATTATACACGTACTTTATTTTGAATTTGAAATCCCACACCACTTAAACATGAAATTCAGTTTCAGTTAAAAATTAAATTTTAGATGGTTTGATGCAGATTCTAAATAACATTCAAATTCTGATTTTTGCATTTAAATTCAGATTTCTAATGGCATGATTCGGACTCCATACACACCACTTTGCTGGGGCTGACATGCACAGAGGCCACGCCTCCTTCACTAGGCCTGAGAGTGATCTCATTAGCTTGTAATCATGTCCATCAACAGCTGAATGAGGTGTTGGAATTAAAATAGTAAAATACTAAACTTTACTGTGTAATCTGGGATTCAGATGAATTAAAAGAAACTTTTTTCATCTTCATGATCATGATCCAATTTTGCTTCAAGAACACAGACTATTACATGTTTATGTCGTGAGTAAACCAGTGGGAATTGTGACAGTACCGTTGTTCTGAATGTGCTGCGTCTCTCTTTTGGACGTGTCCGCAGGCACGCCGTGGATCTCCACTCGCACCAGGGGATCTACGATGGATAGCGACTTCTCGCTCATTTTGGGTAACTGCTGTGCTGAGATCACCTGATCCACCAGAAGAGGAAGAATCGAGTGCAAATCTCTCAAACATGGTCGAGAAACAGAAATAATTACATCATATACTCCTGGGCAAATGAGCGGCCGAACCCAAAATGGCCAAGCCTGTTTCCTTTTGCTGCAGTGAGCTGTTTGGGGAAAAGCTAGAAACAGGGAAATTCACTTGTATAGTCTTCTTGTACACAAAGGTAAAATCATGATAATGGTTAAAATATTTGATGGTATATTCAAACCAACACACGTCTGGGTGTCCAAAAATATCTTCTGGGATTTTTTTTCCCCCCCTTAAAAGATGAGTCATTACTTGGTCATCTGCCACATTTTTTTGCCCAGAAGTATACTGTGACTGACAGTTGATAACATGAACAGAATGCACAATGCTATTGCAGTGTTTCTGGTTTTCAGTGAACCTCCTCAAAAGCCAGGTGTGAATCTTTTATTCTTAATCAAATTATTCATATTTAATCATATTTTGTAGGTATATGATGGAATTAGAGTGCTGACCATCACATGGAACTCGATGTGCTTGAGCCATGGTCCTCGGATGAGCGTGATGGGGTCAAACTCAGACTCTTTTTCTCGGAGGTAGGTCGGCTTCAGGATGTAGCCGCTCTGTCCATTTTGGCTAAACAGGCCCTGGTTCAGATCCATCTCTGCGCACGGCGTCTGAAAGTTGAGGGCCACTGGAGGGGAGATGAAAGATGATGCATCACACTAGGTGTAAGCCTATCATCAGTTATACGATATACTGTGGAATTCGACAAAAAACTGGTAGAGGCCTGTCTGCTCAAACTGAGGCATATTTTGTCAAACGCAAGTTAGATAACATTTTCTTCACGGTTTTAAACAAGTCATATACAGTCACCATCCACTTTAATAGGAACACCTGTTATACCGTTATCTAATCAGCCAATCATGTGGCAGCAGCACAATGCCAAAAAAAAAAAAAAAAATTCACACAGATACAGGTCAAGAGCTTTAGTTAATGTTCACATCAAACATCAGAATGGGGAAGAAGTGGGCTGAGCAGAAAAGCATCTCAGCATGCACGAAACATTGAACCTTGCAGTGGATGAGCTACAAGAGCAGATGAACACATCAGGTTCCAATCCAATCAAGAACAGGAATCTAAGGCTATCATGGGCACAGACTCACCCAAACTGGACAGTTGAAGATTAGGGTGGAAAAAAAATTGTCTTTTTTCGTCTTCAACTGTCCAGTTTGGGTGAGTCTGTGCCCATGATAGCCTCGGATTCTTGTTCTTGGCAACCAGGAGTGGAACCTGATGTGGTCGTCTGCTGTTGTAGCCCATCCACCTCAAGGTTTGATCTGTTGTGCATGCTGAGATGCTTTTCTGCTCATCACAGTTGTAAAGAGTGCTTATTTGAGTTACTATAGTCTTCCTGTCAGAACAGTCTGGTGATTCTTTGACCTCTCTCATCAACAAGGTGTTTCAGCCTGCAGACCCTCCGCACACAGGATGTTTTCTCGCACCATTCTGTGTAAACTCTAGAGACTGTTGTGTGTGAAAATCCCAGGACATCAGCAGTTTCTGAAAAACTCAGACCAGCCCATCTGGCACCAACCACCATACCACGGTTAAAATCAGAGATCACACTTTCTCCCCATTCTGATGTTTGATGTGAACATTAAAGTGAAGCCCTTGACTTGTATCTACATGATTTTATGCATTTTGCTGCTGCCACATGATTGGCTGATTGGGTAACTGTGTAAATGAGCAGGTGTAAAGGTGTTCCTATTAAAGTGGACAGTGAGCGTATGTTAACAGCCCAGAGTTGTTGGAATGGTAACAATTATGTTAGCTAGCAAATACAATGATTGTTTATTGCTGCTATACCCTACGGAATTTGTTTAACAGACATTCCACAACATTAAATGTAACCGTAATGGGATAAAAATGTACCCCTCTTTATTATTACACCTCAGTCTTACCAATTTGGCAGCCGGAGTTCCACATGGGCACGGGGTTGAAGTTGGAGGAATTTGTCCTTACTGCTCCAGAGGGGTAAATTCTACTCAGTTTGTCCACATTATGACGAATGAATTCATTTGCTGAAAAAAAATAAAGAAAGAAATTTGGATCAGTTGCGAGATCAATTACAGATGATACAGCTAGACATCTGTATATAAATGACACCGCCTTTAATGTCATTATGTATGAAATGGCAGTGTCTCACCTGACTTCTCTGCAAAATTCAGTGCATCCCATTCTTTAAAAGAGGACATCTCGTAAAAGGACTGATGAGTCCGCGCGTGCCCAAATCCTTGGAACTTGACACTTTTGCAGTAGATTGCGAGGTCCGAGAGCTCTTTAGCTAGCTTCAGTGTCTTTGACTTCTAAGACCAGAGATATAATAATAAAAATGTTCACAACTCTAGCAAAAAGAACAGATGTTGTATGTACACATCCAGTGGACTCTATACAAGAAGACTGTGGTTTCGTCAAACCTTATTGTTTTCAGAATGATCCTCATCATCATCATCACGGGCATCTTCTTCTTCTGTCACAGACTCGTCTTCTTTTGTAGCCGCCTGGTCTGAGAAGTAATCCTCCAGTTTATTCAGGCATTTGCCTTTGATCAGAAACCGACCCTTCAGCTCCTGGTGATCAGCAAAAAGCTAATAATGAGGCTCTTTATCAAATGCTCAAATCTTATTCGTCAGAATGTGTTGATTAATATTCTGACAGTTGTGAAGCTGCAAATCATAGGTTTATAATAATGTGCTCATTCAAATTTTATTGTTTCTATACTAACAGCTCCTTCACGAGGATTTATATGGTAGATGTGTCATGATTAAGCATAAAAAGTTAAAAAAAAAGAAGTCAAATTGTGGATCTGATGAGGTTTTCTGTAAGGAGATTTTTAGTATTTATTGGAAGGAGTCTCCAATAATCAGCGCTATGTAAAAAAGGCAGGAAAAGGTAAAGTGGGAAGGTCTTTGAGACAGAATAATGTTTTGGTGTTTCCTGGTGACAAGCTGAATGGTTGTCTTATCAACTTTAATATTTAATATAGAGATTATTTTGTTATTTTCCCTTTAATAGTACACCCTTTTCCTTACTGAGTCAACACTCGTGGGAATCCAAACATTTCCCTTTTTTTTTAATTATAAATACAAGGTGCGATTCAGTGTTATGCCAATGAGAACATGGATCACACGGTTTTGCTGTTTGCTAGTGGGTGAAATATTACCATGGCGTTTATGAGAGGATCAGTAGGTAAGAAGCAGAGCCACACCTTGACTGAGGTGAACAAAGCCAAACAAAAGGTTGGCTACTATTACCCATTCCTCCTGCTATCAAAACAAGTCCTCTGTCATTATCTCGCCATGTGTCATCGAGGAAAACGCTCAACAGACACTATGATCAAACGTCGTCATGATTGTCACAGCCGTGAAGTAATTCTAGTTTTCAAACTGTAGGAGTGGACAGAGCATTCCTCACATACTGGAGTGATGTCTGGAATGAAAACACACTTCTGTTCCAACAGAACGTAAATCCCTGCCTCTATCGCAAGAACTATACACAATACTCATTATTTCTGCTGTCAGCTTTCATCTTGTATTATAATGAAAATATAGTACTCTCTTTTTGAAACTTGAGAAAACACAATTTGCTTAAAGGGTTTTTACGGGAACATGCTAATCAAGCAGCCACCAACCAAACTGATATCATTTGAATAGAGTTTTCATTAGTGTTCTCAGTCAGAAGAAACTAAACTATACTTACAGTCTACTGTGTTTTAAGAATGACCACGATGGCCAGCCTTTGGGATAGATGAAATGCTACACTGTATTTAAAGCAATGCTGCTTCACAAATTTGATATATATATATATATATATATATATATATATATATATATATATATATATATATATATATATATATACACACATATATTATATATACACACATATATTATATATACATACATATATATATATATATATATATATATATATATATATATATATATATATATATATACATACATACATACATATATATATATACATATATATACACACATCTATATACAGTCAGGTCCATAAATATTAGGACATCGACACAATACTAACATTTTTGGCTCTATACACCACCACAATGGATTTCAAATGAAACGAACAATATGTGCTTTAACTGCAAACTGTCAGCTTTAATTTGAGGGTATTTACATCCAAATCAGGTGAACAGTGTAGGAATTACAACAGTTTGCATATGTGCCTCCCACTTGTTAAGGGACCAAAAGTGATGGGACAATTGGCTTCTCAGCTGTTCCATGGCCAGGTGTGTGTTATTCCCTCATTATCCCAATTACAATGAGCAGATAAAAGGTCCAGAGTTCATTTCAAGTGTGCTATTTGCATTTGGAATCTGTTGCTGTCAACTCTCAAGATGAGATCCAAAGAGCTGTCACCATCAGTGAAGCAAGCCATCACTAGGCTGAAAAAACAAAACAAACCCATCAGAGAGATAGCAAAAACATTAGGCGTGGCCAAAACAACTGTTTGGAACATTCTTAAAAAGAAGGAACGCACCGGTGAGCTCAGCAACACCAAAAGACCCAGAAGACCACAGAAAACAACTGTGGTGGATGACCGAAGAATTCTTTCCCTTGTGAAGAAAACACCCTTCACAACAGTTGGCCAGATCAAGAACACTCTCCAGGAGGTAGGTGTATGTGTGTCAAAGTCAACAATCAAGAGAAGACTTCACCAGAGTGAATACAGAGGGTTCACCACAAGATGTAAACCATTGGTGAGCCTCAAAAACAGGAAGGCCAGATTAGAGTTTGCCAAACGACATATAAAAAAGCCTTCACAGTTCTGGAACAACATCCTATGGACAGATGAGACCAAGATCAACTTGTACTAGAGTGATGGGAAGAGAAGAGTATGGAGAAGGAACAGAACTGCTCATGATTCTAAGCATACCACCTCATCAGTGAAGCATGGTGGTGGTAGTGTCATGGCGTGGGCATGTATGGCTGCCAATGGAACTGGTTCTCTTGTATTTATTGATGATGTGACTGCTGACAAAAGCAGCAGGATGAATTCTGAAGTGTTTCGGGCAATATTATCTGCTCATATTCAGCCAAATGCTTCAGAACTCATTGGACGGCGCTTCACAGTGCAGATGGACAATGACCCAAAGCATACTGCAAAAGCAACCAAAGAGTTTTTGAAGGGAAAGAAGTGGACTGTTATGCAATGGCCAAGTCAATCACCTGACCTGAATCCGATTAAGCATGCATTTCACTTGCTGAAGACAAAACTGAAGGGAAAATGCCCCAAGGACAAGCAGGAACTGAAGACAGTTGCAGTAGAGGCCTGGCAGAGCATCACCAGGGATGAAACCCAGCGTCTGGTGATGTCTATGCGTTCCAGACTTTGGGCTGTAATTGACTGCAAAGGATTTGCAACCAAGTATTAAAAAGTGAAAGTTTGATTTATGATTATTATTCTGTCCCATTACTTTTGGTCCTTTAACAAGTCGGAGGCACATATGCAAACTGTTGTAATTCCTACACCGTTCTCCTGATTTGGATGTAAATACCCTCAAATTAAAGCTGACAGTTTGCAGTTAAAGCACATCTTGTTCATTTCATTTGAAATCCATTGTGGTGGTGTATAGAGCCAAAAATTTTAGAATTGTGTCGATGTCCCAATATTTATGGACCTGACTGTATATACACACACACTCACATTGAATCACTTTTAAATGAAATGTATCAGGCTGATCAGCAGCACGGTGGTTTTCCCTGCATAGCTCCAGGTTCAATCCTGCGCTCAGGTTACCATCTGTGCGGAGTTTCGCGTGTTCTCCAGTTTTCTTCCCACCTCTCAAAAATAGGCCAGTAGGTGGACTGGTGACTCCAGATGTGCATGCGCGTGCATGGTGCCCTGTGATAGTCTTGCATCCCCTCCAGGGCACATTTCTGCATCATACCCAGTTTTTGCTGGGTATGATCCAGCAGCTCCACCACTACCCTCATCAGGATAAAGCGTTCACTTAGAATTTTTCTTCTGTTATCAAACTAGCGCGTAAATTTAGGAAAAATTATTAGCTTGTTCTGCTGTCTTGTTGTTTTTACTGCTCATTTGGTATTTTGAATATGAGTCAAAGATTACAAAGTACTATTAATATGCATAAATAATAGTCTCATGAAGGTGTTTACGGTGTTGTGATAAATCACTCAGTTTATCACAACACTCTTATAAAAGTAACAATAAAAGAAGACTACATTTCAAATGTTTTTACTGTTTTCATCTTTGACCCGTATGCATCAGTTTACGCCCACCATATTAGTTTGTGATGTATAGACAAATGATTTAGATGTTTTTAAATATAGTTTTGGTACAGCAAAAGACGGCTCATAAACAGAAGTGTGAAAACCACTCTGGTCTGGGAATTGTACTACTTTCTGTACTGCCGTGTGTGTGTGTGTGTGTGTGTGCGCGCGCACACGTCTGAAAGGGTGAAATTCCTCATGCTCCGAGCAGGTACCCACCTCTGGAGAGGGCAACGCTGTGGGCATGTGTTCTCCCAGGGGTTTGGTGATCAGAGCACTACCCAGGATGGAGTGCATGTGCTTGGCCATCAGGATCTGCTGGTCTACACTGCAGTGGTTCTCCAGGGACAGGATCACTGGGTACTCTGACGTCTGAGGAGAAATACAGGAAGTTTGACTTTCGTTTCTAAAAATGTTTGCATGTGTGATAGCAAACTACATGCCTAAATCACCACACATTGTTATAAACCCTGGAAATCAGAAAGACATTTTCAGGAGCATTATTTCCAAACAAGTCACAGAATGCAGTCAGACGAGCAACGGAGATTCAACCACAAGCAACCAAGGAAGTAGTCACTATGACAACAGGCAAGGTGGAGACAATATAAACATTCAGTATACAGAATAGACAGAAACCACATAGGGACTGAATGAATACAAACAAAAGCAAATGTGGACTGCATATGAGTTGTGTAAAAATGAATGCATGTACACTGTGAAAGCTATACTGTAATTGATGTAACTATTTTAACAACAATAATAAAAATAACAGGTCATGCTGTAAAGCAAAAAGAGGTCTTTTATCTAGAAAGGTGAACAAAAAAGGACATTGTGGAGTAAAAATACCAGCCATCTTATAGCCAAATTATTTTCCTCTCTGAGCGCATAGATTAGCATCACTCGGTGCTGACACCAGCATTGGCCATCTCAAGTCGTACTGGAGTCTGATGCTGGCACAGACTGACACCAGAAAGTCAATCAGCTTCAAGATGGAGCTATGACCGTTTTAATAAGTTATACTGTATCATAAACCTGATAAACTGATAACTAGCTTCCAGTTAAGTTCTTTCCAATTTTTTTTTTTAGAAAAGAGCAAAGTGATAAAGTGCCTTTTTAAAAAAAAAAAAAAAAAAAACTCCTGACAAATCATATCACAGGTTTGGGGGACAAAGATGGAGGACAAAGTGCTGGTGACGATTCTTTCTTGTTAGTGAGTGAATATGAGGAGATTTACAAATAATCAATGCCAATGTTCAAATGTTGTAACTAAAAATAAAAGCATGTCTATTTCTGGAACAATCAGCAGCTGCAGAGTCACCAGAGTTACACCAATCTTTATTTCATCTGCACTACTAAGTAGCTTGGCTACTTAGTTCACTGGTATTAGCTTGTTTTCTGCCATGTAAGCCTTAAATAGTGCCAAAAAGGTAAGAGGCAAACGCCAAACAACAAACGCATCTTATTCGATTGCCTGCATGTTGGAAAGATGTGGAAGAAAGGCAAATTCCTGAAATTTCTTTAATAATTCTTGCGGTTACCTTAAAGGCATACTCCTTAATTTCTTGGATGGCATCCTTAAAGAGGATCTTGGAGGTCAACGTGTAGCCATGGTAGATAATCGGCTCCCCGTCTGAGCCGTCCCAGACGTCCAGCTCCACGCAGCGACAGCCCTTCATTAGCGCTCTGTCAGGAGGTTATAACAGCTTAGTCATGTGTAGTATGCACTGGCATAGGCCACTAGAGGCTTTTTTGTTCCTGAGTTCTGGCATGAACTGCATGCTCAGTGTTTCCAAACATTACATTACAGTTATTTTATTTTATAAATAACAATACCGAGGTCATTTTGTTCCTGGACACTAACAACCTGAAATGTGAAAAAGTGATTTGTCAACCTAAAACAAATGCCTTCTATTGTTTTGTGTCACTCACATCATCTTCTATTTACAGCATGAAATGGGCACATGGTGTTCATTTGCATAAATATTGTTTATATTGCAAATACATGAGATCTGGAGAAGACATCCTGAGTGTTTTGAGTACATTTTACAACTAACACTAGATGGCCAGGGAACAATAGAACCACATGGCTGGTTAAAAAAAAAAACAAAAAAAAAACAGAATTACAGCCTGTGTGTGAAACTGAGCCACACGTACCGTATGTAGCCCTCAGTGCTGCTTGGGCCTTTAAGCTGGTCTTTCAGAAGGTACGTGTTGTGAGAGGAGGAGATAAAGTAGTGGTTTAATGGCTGGCTCATGTCCTGGTACACACTCTTATGGGCCGGGCTCATGATCAGCACTTCGGGCTGGTGCAGGAACATCAGAAAGCCGTCTTTCGTCATCAGCTGCTTTGCTTTGGCTGTCAAGGTGGAGGCAAGACAAGCAAATGTATGCAAAGGTGCAGAAGCATATGACGGGCAAAAGCAAATGTTTGTTAGAGAGGATTTCTAAAAGGTGCTAACTGAATGAAGATGCTTTGTTAAATGTGAAGTCCAGTTTTATAGTCATGTCTTTGTCAGGGATGTAAACGAAGAAGAAAGACCCTCATGATTTGGGATTTGGGTCAGTTTCTGAATTTTTTGCCTTGTTCTCCCCCACATAAATACAAAACTGCAAAGTAATACAATATACAAGTAACATTTAACACTTTAACTTCATGTTTCCACTGTTGCAGTCTTTTTTTTTTATGCTTTTTAAGCACATCAGCTTTTTGCTGACACAATAACAAGAGCAGAAAGAACACACTACCGGACACACCTACTGTCATGCCAAGATTTGCTTGCAGAGCATCATGCAAAACGCTGAAAACATTTGAACTTTAGATGACCTTGTGCTTGGACTTCTGTTCTGTGCTGCTGCAGTCACTATGTCACTTTTTATTCAAAATGGTTGTAAGTGCACTGGTGTAGTTCCTGAATTTTCATCTGAAAACATCTTTAAAAATGTGCCAATAGGATGCAAAACAAACTAGTGTGTAAATGGTGGTGATAAATTATTTATCTATATGTATGCATTGGATGAAATGTCAAACCTCAAGTATCACAGTGCCACATAAGAGACAATAAAGGAGTCCTGAACACATGACTACATAAGCTGTAAATAGTGTAATGCATCACATGAGATCAGCGGAAAAAAATAAATCTACAATTTCAGTTAAAAAAAAAATCTGCCCCTGTGTAAGCTGTTACTGTAGAAATATGTTTAGAATGAGTGCATTAATAATCCTCAGATTTAATTAACACTTTCTGACCAATCCGCTTCAAGGATTCAACACTGCTGTAGTATAATGTGCAATGTGCTACATCTGGTGTGCGTGTAAGGATGGTGTTTGAAAGAAAGCAGTGTGTTTACCCGTTTCATCTACTTCATATTTCTCGATGAGCTGTGTGGCGTGAGTCAGGTCCACCTTCTCCCTCTGCTCCTTTGTCAGGAAGTTCAGCAGGTTGGCAGCACTCATTAGTCCCTCAGTTTTCGCATACGTTCCGTAGATTACGCCGATCTCTTCCCTGTCAGTCAGGATCTCATAGAAGTGCTTAATTTCTTTTCCCTCCAGTAAGCCAGATTTGGACTGATCACATTTCTACAAATGGAGAGACGAGTATCTTCAGTAACACAAAATGTAACACAGTGTATGGAGTGTTGGGTAATTTCATTTTTAATTATTTAAAAAAAAAAAAAAAAAAACCCACTTCAAATAGCAACTTGACGTATTCATTGTCCACTTCTATGTTGATGTCCTGCAGGAAGCGCTTCACTTCTTCTGGACTCATCTTCTTGTCACAGTTTATGTCAGCCTTACGCAAACAGTTGAAGATCCAGCTGTTGCACTGATGTAAGGCTAACAACAACGCACAAATCATTATATAAAACTCTCCAAGGTTTATGTTCAATAACATTTTTATTTTCAGTACAAATCCTCTTTTCTTTATTCAAACTGACTAATCGATGGTAAGCTACGTAATGGAAAAAAAAATGCTAAGGATACTGTTCAGTCCTCTGTTGTTGGCTGAGCTTGCTCATGTTGGAGATGATCTTCTCCAGGCCTGACACCCAGTGCTTGGCCTCCTCCTCGGTGGTGGCGATCAGGTCTAGGTTTTTGTGGCGGCCCTTGAACAGGATGGAGAATGCCCGAGATTCCAACGCCTCGTCTGTGTACTTCCTGAGACCCTCCGTGTGCCGGCCAGAGCGCACACACTCTACATCCTCAATGGAAACTGAGGGAGGAAGAAGAAAGTTCCAGTTAGGGCTGGGTAATATAAGAATAAAGTAAGGAATAAAACATTTGGGGATGTGCTGGTATAGGAAAATTATCAATAACAGGGTGGTGTGATGTAGTGATCACCATTACCACCCCATAGTTGATTATTTTTCTATCACCTGAATCATCCTGAATTGTTATATTCCCCTTGTATGATGTCAATTTGCCAACAATCTTTTTTAAATGAAAGAATAACAGTTTGTATCCGTTTACAGACGCATTTAATGTGAAAAGTCCACAAAATACTTATTTCCAGTTAGTTCCTGTTATTGCTCAAATTATAACAGCTATAAACGGCCATTCCATCACCAGCCTTTTTTCCCCTTTTTAAAACACGACAAAAAATTTGCAATGTTTTACTATTTAAAAAAAAAAAAAACGAAAAAAAAAAAAAAAAAAAACGAAAAAAAAAAAAAAAAACGAAAAAACGAAAAAAAAAAAGACTTTTCCATGGCAGAAAACTTTGTAAAATTGGAACTTTGAAAAATTGTAACCAAGTGCTGACAATGGAGACTCCTTCCATTTCCTCACAGAAAACAATGATTTTTAAAATTCATTTATGTACAGCATCCACCATACAAGTCCCTGTGACTTATTAGTTGTTACTACAGAAACGATAAGGTATTAATTAGAATGTGCGCATTAATATAACAGTGTGACCAAAACTACTTTTATAGAAAATTAATAAACACCTTCTGACCAGTAGGAGTGTAACTGTAGTACAACACTAGCATCATTAATCTTAGTTACAATAACAAGTCTGTAAAATTACATTAAGCCATCCAATGTGTGAGTCATTAAATGTGTGGATACTGTAAATTGTAAATACTACAAACATCAATAAAACCAAAAAAGTCTTCATAGTTACATTCAAGTGTGACCATTTAAGGCATTTTGTTCACAAACCTAAACATTTCAAATGTTTCAAATCTGTGCAAGGTTAAGGTGTGAACAGGATAAATCAGGATGCTGGAGTAGGACTAAATGGTACATGTACGATCGCTGTAATTGTCAGGTAACAGAAGCAGATGGCAATCCTGCAACACTAGCAAACCTGATGACAGTGTACTTTGCTCCAACACAACACAAAACAAATCATCGCACAGGTGTCCAGTTTTACAACAAACAGCACTGTATATAGTCTGTGATTTGAAGCGTGATCAGAACTATAAAAAAGTTGCATTATACCTGCATAAAGCAATCAGCCTGTCTTAATGGTTTAATCACAGATGTCTGAGCAATAAAATGGCATCACTATGGCAACTATCACGTTTTTTCTTGTTTCATACACAGCTTCTGAATAAGAGATGTATGCCAAGTCTATAAATACAGAATAAGTCACTATTATAGACTTACGCCCTTAAAGCCCAAGCTCATAGTTTAGTTATTCATCTAAAATATGTGTTTCATTAACGATCATTCAGTACCTCCAGTGAGACTAATAGCAAAGGTACATTTATATGAGAGTGAGGTGTTAAACTAAGAGTTTAATCGATTATGCATTACTCAGATAAACCTTAGCCTCAGCCATATTATAGGATTTATATATTAGCGTCCTGCTTGCCAAGGCTAATCAAATTATCGTTAATAAAACAATAAAAAAAGGAAAGACATAAAACATAAGACCTATTGTGGTATATCGTATGGCACAAAGGCAGAAACAAGGAAGTGTGTCCTCTGTGCCTTCCAGTCACAGTGAGGAAGGGGCGTCCTCAACTTGTCAGTCCCAGGGAAGGGGGCGTGTCCTCTGTGATGTCTGTTATACTGAAAGAGGCGTGTCCTCTGTGTCATCAGTCTCAATCAATTACAGTCTCAGTGTGTACCAGTCTTCAAAACTATTTTAAAACTAAGACTAAATTGTACCATACTGTTACGCTCTTTTGCTTCTTTATGATTGTTGCATTGTCCTGTAAATGTCCTCTGGCACCTTTAAATATATTTTTATACGAAGGATTGTTAATCACAGAATAGGATGTACAGAGATAGATATCCCTACAGTAACCAGTAAAATGTTTCAGTGGCGAATTTGTTGTGTAAAAAATATAATTATTCTCCCAAGTCTGTTATGTGACAATAAGCACTGCAATCTCTAGGAGTTCCTCTAGCTCTTACACTGTTGCATTCTCTCTTACAGGCTTCACTTGGCTCCAGCTGGACTTATTTAAACACTGTAAGTGTTATTTCAACACTGGTCATTGTGCTGTGTTCACATGTGTGGGATGGACTCACAGGTGTGCTTTGGCCGCAGGGTTTTTTTGGACTCGTGCCACACGGTCTTGCAGTCCTCCTGCAGCTTGTAGAATCGCACCTTCCTCCACGAGCCCGAGCGAACCTTCACGAGCTCTGCACCGTTCAGAAGAAAATTCAAATCCGGATCTCCATCCATGCCTGCAGTCAGAAATGCACGCACACACACACACCAGAGGAGAGGTGTGAGCCACAGGTGCAAACACAGACCAAATGACATCACACTGCTACATATAATATAGATTTGATTAGAACAGATTGAGTATTATCACTTATAACATTTGCCTGACATTCTTATATTATGCTTATAATATGCTTTTTTGCATGGTTTCATTTTCAAAAATATCTGAAGGAGTTAAAATCATAGTGAATCATGGTGAAATCAAAAAGGTATTACAGTGTACTGTATCATTTGCTAAAGAATTGTAATTGCTTATTTGATGCAATAAAGTTAGCGAATCCATCGAAATCCTGATGGACCTGCATTATTCAGACTAACTTCCTTTTACTGCACCATGCAAATGCCGTGATTTACCCATGCACACAAATTTGTTTGCAGGGTCTGAAGGTCAGGATAATCACAGCACTAAAACATTTAGGGACAAGTTGTAGGAGTCATTTGCATATTGCAGGCATTCTGATACATCAGTCCAACATCATCGTAGTGATAATTACACCATATGTTGTTCAGTCCTAGTTTTTTTTTTTTAAAAAAACAACAAAAAAAACCAAAAAAAACCCAAAAAAAAACATCCCCAACAAAAAGAAGACCAGGAAGCAAAACTTGGCATTATGAAATGCTGTTGCATTATGAAATATAAACCACAAAAGAAGCTACATTTTCAAGTCCACTAGGGTTCATTCACTGGAACACAAACAGGAGCACAATGCACATGTACTGACTTGCACCGAATGTGGCTGTGTTTGTTATTTAATCCCATCTTTATGTTCTTGCATGAAGAAAGCGAGTGAAGAAAGCCACTCCAGAGGAAAAGGAGCTTCCTTGAATTAAGAAACAGGCGCATTTCGCAGCCCTCTGCAGCTGCCAGAGCAATAAATAAATAAATGTCGAGCAGCTTTAGACCCTAGAGCGCAAGGTGCGTGTGAATGAACAGGAATGAAGCCGGTCCTACCCAGCAGCTTCAGGTTAACGCTGGTGATTTTCTTGCTCTGCTCATCATGAAGTAACTCCTGCGACTTGCTCCTTTTCGGCTGCTTCCGTATGCACTGCATGTCGGCCCTTTTTCCTGACAGGATCCCCAGTGAATAACACAAGCAGGGGAAGTGCTGAGCTCATATCTCACTCTCGGGGCGTGGACCATGCAAAGTTCACTTCTACAATTACAAAGCAAAGCAACCTGGAAGGAGCGAGCCGCTTCAGGGAGCGCCGCTTCCAGCCCGCTCACACACAACGAGCTGTAGTGCACATGTAGTGCACATGTAGTGCACTAGGCAGTGTGTTGGAGAGGTTGTTTTGAACCCTTTATAGTGCGCTTGTGTAGGAGGAAGGAACACATTCAGGATCAGAAAGAAAGCGAGAGAGATGCACGCGCCACGTTTCAGGAAAGTAGACGCTTATACAAACTCCACAATACAGCCTGCACTCATGCATTAGTTTTACATATCACTTATTGTTTTGTTCATTTCTAGCAGCACACTGTAATATATTCATGATTTGCACAGTTTATTATTTGCTAAACTACACGCGCGCCTTGTGTGTGCATTCACACTGTGTGTGTGTTACGATTTGAAAATGATCCGATATGATAATTAGTCTGAAAATATCGCGGTTAGGCCTGGGTATCGTGTAAATCGATACTTTCAATACACATGAAATTTGGTATTCATGAAAATCTCAAACTCCAGAAAAATGTCTGTATCCTACTCGTGCTCCTGAATGTGTGTAAATTTACACACTAATTAATGTGTTTATTTTTATATATATTTATTTTTTTACTAATTTCTCTGTTCACTGCTGCTAATTCCTCACGAACATCAAGTGATGTCTGATTCAGTGGAATAAAAGGAGCCAAGAAAACAGATGAGAATGTGCTGAAACATTTATTAATGTAAATAATGTAAATTAAATTATTATTCAAGGTTCAAACCTTGCAGAAATGTATAATATCCATTTGGGGTCGTTTCCCCAAAATGTTTGATGTTAAATACTCACTCAAAAGTCACATTAACATCACGTGTGAATCACCACATGACTCTCATACTGGTTCATGCATTTCCCACTTTCTCATATAGTGTGATTTTATTTAACGTGATTCATTTTCACATCAGCACATATTCAAATGATGTCAAACGATTACTTGAATTTACTTTTTGTAAATTATGAAACAGCTTCACATATTTCACATAATCACATATGAAACTTGAAAGTGTAGGACTACTGCTGAGAAATTTGTTAAAAAAAAAAAAAAAATTATTGCTGAACTCCTACGCTAATGTCAAGATTGTGAAAAACACTAAAACAGCATGTGCACTCCATTTAAATGCGACTCATTTCAGCTTCATTTCACAATAATTTGCACCCATAATCCAGATATACTTGGATTAATTTGTAAAATGAATAAAACAAAAGAGGAGATTGTATGTTTGTCTCACAACCCTGTGTGTAAATCAAGAGACCCCACATGCCTGGGAACACTAGTGGTTCCTTAACGATGGGCAGGGAGGCAAGGGGCCAATATATTATACACAGCAATAAATAACTTTAATATGTACAAAATAAACTACACGGCAAATATACATGTTAAAAAGGCTAATAACTCTAACTGCATATCAGGCAAGATGAAAAATGTGGAATTTAAAACATACACTGAGCTGCCACTTTATTAGACACCTACTGATTTTAAATCAAGTTTTTTATCATTATTATTATTAGTAGTAGTAATATCTCTTTGTTCTATTAACACCCTAAATATTAATCATTCTCAGTGATGATTACCAGTTTCAGGACTGATGTGAGAGCTTACACTACGCGCAATAGCGTCATCTACTGGTCATACTGTGTAAAATAAACACACCAACACAAATGCACAGGGAGCCACACTGTTGTGATAATTTATCCACTGAGAAAGAAGTTAATAATATAATTACACTGTACTATATTCATACACTTCTTCTCACCATTACACACACACAAACTCGACCAGCTAATAAACTTGGCCTCATTGGACACACACAAGCAGTTTAGCACACTGTTCTTCCCACGTTTATTCTCTCTCTCACTCACCAGTATCGTTATTCAAAATGGCAAAATCACACATTCCGTATTAACCATGGTGTTTAATATTTTGGAACTGTATATTAGATTATAATGTATAATATATATTGTCTTATTTTAAATATCTTCTTGCATACTGTGTATTGTCTTGTATATTCTCATGTTGTATTATAGTCTCTTTTATATCATCGTGTATATTGTATATCTTTTGTATGTTGTCCTATTTATCATCTTGTATATTGTCTCATTTTATGCATATTACAAATATTGCAAAATGCATACAATTTTTTTACATTACCTTATGTTGTATATATCGTCTTGTATATCGTTTAAGATTTTATATATCTTGTATATCAGCTCATTTTGTATAGTGTCTTGTACATTGTCTTATTTAGTATATCTTGAATACTCTACATCACATCAGCTTGTATATCTTCTTATATTGTATATATTGTCTTGTATATCATCTCATATTTTGCATATCATCTTGCATATCATTTTGTCTTATTGTCTTGCATTTTGTATATGGTTCTCGGATTTTGTATATTGTACATCGTCTCATTTCCTATACATCTTGCATCTTCTGTATTGTATTGCATCCTGTTATAATGTGCATCTTATGTATATTGTACATCCTATTTGTTTGTGCTGTATATCGTTAGAGTTTGTACTGTACGGTTTTGTCCACACTTTTGCCCTTGTGTTAGAGACTATCTGTAAGTAAGAATTTTGTTGTACCTGCGCTTGTACTGGCTACATGTGACAAACTATTACTCACTTACACTGTACTGTATGTAAAACTATGCAGTAGGATATCACAGTGCGTATAAAGCTGAGATACAGGTGTGTGATTCACCTTTTAGCAGTTTACAGCTGAACATTCTTTATTTAAAAAAAAAAACAAAACAAAAAAAAAACTTGAATACATCATCTTCTCGTTTACTAGCAGAAATGTTTCCACAAGTTATAAATTAAACTCTTCCTGTCACCCATTAACACATTACCTGATTCATTTCATTACAAACAGAATTAAGTACATTTACAAATTTATTAGTAGACTGCTTCTTTTATTTTTTGTTTTCATTCACACTTCATTAGTATAACAGACTAACTTTTTATCCTGCGCTCATATCCAGTGGTTAAAGCAGCTTTTTGACCATTGCTAGTGTTAAGTGCACTATACAAAGAAAACAGAATTGAATATTTAAAAGTTTAAAATTTGTACCCAAGCTCTGAAATGGTGCAGTGTACCCAGGAGAACACTGTATGAAGGGGGAAGAAGTCAGAGGCTTTACTTTTATAAAAAAAATAAATAAATAAAATAAAAAAAAAAATTAAAAAAAAAGCCAACATATGCAGACAGTCCGTGGGCTGAAAAGGGAACGGATGTTTACTTCACTGCAGTGATTTTATTCCAGAAAGCAATTAGGATGCCACACATTCCTGACGATCATTAAGAAAAGTGTGGCTTGAGGTCTAGGTTTTGCAAAGACGAGTGAGATTAGATGCACTACTTGGGCACTGGTGAGGTAACATACACAAATCAGTGCCAGAATTCACCCCTTTCATTATGAACACTGCACCATGATAAGGCATGTATCATCACCAAGGCTGGAGACTACTTAAGTAATTTTACATCGTTACTATTCTTAAATGGAATAAATGCATTACTGAAATTAAACACATGTACATTTACCTAGTTACATTTCCACGAAACAAAACTTACCTTTTACTCCTTGCATTTTTGTTTAGACGTTCAAAAACTGCTCATTACAAATTACAGAGGTCTCTTCTCTCATCCAGCCAACAGCTGTACATCAGCTGAATGGGCTCAGTTCAGCAGCCAATCAAGTTCATCACATAGCACTATAGCTGTTGGTGTGCATTTGAATACGGATAATCCACTGGACTGCAGAGTGGAACTTGAGGATGAGCGCCCCTGGCCCTACCTCAGGAAAATGTTTCAATATGTTGGAGTAAGTAAGCGCGTCTACTTTAGCTCTGTAGAAGGCAATGGACTCCATCTAATTTTAAAAAGCATGTTGAGGCAAGTTTCACTAATTTGATAATGTTAAGTGGCTATATTTACGCTATATTTAGCCTGATTTCTTTGCTAATGCCAGGTTAGATTAGCATCAATTCCAGTAGCTAACAATTTGTTCAAAGGTAGCAAGTCAAATTTTAGCTAATGGTAAATATTGGTTATTTACAGGATATTTTACTTCATTAGCAAACAATGTTGTGTTTTCATGCAGCAATTGTACAGGTGGACTGAATGATGTTTTCAGGCAGAAAAAACAAAACAAAACAGTTTTTAGATATGTAATAAAAGTTAGTTTTACTATGAAAATATGGCATTACATAAACTTCCTCAGCTAAAAACAATACTTAATATTTTCAATAGTACCACCTTTTTAACTTTTTCCACCCCGGGGCCGTACATATAAAGCAGCTAGGAGTAAAATCTTACTTATTTATAAATGAGTGTCAAAATCCTAAGAATGACAATTTTAGTCTTAAAAATTAGGTCTCGGCTCCTGAATTATTTAGGAGTGCTGGAGAGGTGTCATAACCTAGTTAGGAGTAACAAGATGGCAGCAGAATGTGTTGGAATTCTGTGACGACAGGGAGTTGATAAAACGATACAGGCTTGATCGGCAAGGTATTTTTTTTTTTTAAATCCATTTTTTTAAGATAAGAAACTTTGGTCTTTCCTTTATATACAGCTGTGAGTGCAGTTTATAATGTGATTTATCAGCTTAATTACTTAAACAGCATCACATTTTTCATGTGTTGAAACTCATTATTAAAATAAATGCATGTGCTTCAAATATTTTTGCACATAATGCAAAGCAAATGTTTAAAATAAATTTAAATATTAAAATAACTGTTTGAATGTCTGAATTAAATCCTGAATGAATGGTGTCATGCTGCTGTGACTTTACTCTTGCAGGCTCACTATTGGCTGATCCAGAGGTTGAGGGTGGCCATTTTGGATTGACATCATTGTAGTTCTTAGTTCACAACACTTAAATGCCACTTCAGACTCAGTCTTAGACTTTGCTGAAAGTTGCTTTTATCTTTTTTTTTTTTATATATATAAAAAGCTCCTACTCTTACACAAGTCCTATTTTTATTTATTTTTAAAAACAGACTATTCTTAAGCTTTCTGAGAAGTTAATGGCCCCAGGTCATCCCTAAATAGGGACATGACAGCGAGTTTCATTGCTTAACAGGTCAGATTATCCACTCACACTTACTAATACATCCCAAGAAGTTGAAGTTTAAAGTCAAGTGGCACAGCGTCAGTACTGGAATTTGAACCCATACCCTTCTAGTCACTAGTACAGAATCCTTAGGCATCTCTGCTCCTATATGGCTTGTATATTTAAATTAAAAAGGTTCTCTCTTCCAGAGTAAGGCTTGCCTTGAGAGAGTTTACAGGCTTTGAACGCTCATTCATGTTTCCAAAGCAGTATCCAAAAGCTTGTTTTAAAATAAAACCACCCTTAAAAACAAAAAGATTTAAGTTTGATTGTTGCTGCCTACTGAACATTCTGAACTGCAGTAATGATGTCTTAACAGCATGCATCAATCATAGTACAAATGAACTAAACTAGCTAGGGATATGAAGTAATACCAGAAGTTATTTCTGCAACAATTTTCATCATTTCACAAACAAAGGCAGAAAGAGACTAAACAAATAATACACCAATATAATGCATCTGGTGATGCAATATATAAGGATACATACATCAACAGCCTATTTCTCTGAAACCATGAGAAAAGTAAAATAAGTTAAAATTTGTAAATAAGGGTTTTAGGTGTTTCTGACTTCATACCACATCAAACCTTTGCATATTCTCTTCTTTAGGCAGTAATACATTTGATTTGGTGTACAGTTTTGTGTTGGATTGACTACAATTCAGTAGTGTATGAGCTTGTTGAGATTACCATCATCTTGGAAGTTATCTACATTTGGATGAATCCCAAATGACTCACAATTTGATTATACAGCGCATTACATAGGGTGGAGACACCAACAGGGTTATTTCACTGCCTACACTGTGCACCAGCATAGGGAGTAGAAGGAAAGGCAAAGTTTCCAAATACTGAATGATTCAGGTCAGCCCCACACACACACACACACACACACACACACACACACACACACACACACACACACACACACACACACACACACACACACACACACACACACAGTAATTTAGGAAATCTGTGGTTTAGGTCTAACTCATTAATTGACAGAAGTACATAATCCATCTAAATGCACAAATGTGTCATCACCTCACACTTCACCACTAGGATTTGTCTCATATTGGAGTGACACACAAATCCATGGACATGGAGTTAATCCTACTGTGTCATAGTCCAGCATGCAATTAGGACACCGTACGTTCCAGACTGTAATTTAGGAATTAATGTGGCTTGAGGAATGAACATGTTCAGTGTATTTCTCAAATCTGAGTAATGCATTCTTGGTGATCTGATCATGATTACGTCACAAAAACAAAACAAAACAAACAAACAAAAAAAAAAGTGCACTGTGTGTGCAGCAGGCTAGCAGCAAGGAGCAGTAACCCAAGATGTGTCTAAGACCAAATATGACTATGTGGGCAGATCTTTAATCTATAGCTCTCCTTTTCACACGAGTGGGTGTGTCTTGAGGGCCATAGATGGGAATGTGGACATGCCACTGAGTTCATGCACAGAATCCATATTTGTTTTGCTAAAAACACTATTTGTGCATCTATACTATACTCTATTCTATACTTAGCTTGTTATATTTGGAAACATTGCAAATAAGGGTTCACACTCAGAACGCAATCAGACATTTTTGAATGTCAGAGATGACTTAAACGTTTGATGAGTGTGTCTGCAGGTTTGGAGATTAAAAACCAGCTCAAAGACATCCATCAGACACGACCACTCAGATTATTCATTATTCAGATATTTAGATAAAATCTGTCCTACGCTGCAGATTGAGACACTCTCGATTGCGACTATTTCTGGAAAAAACGATCAGAAAACTAATTAAGTATTTCTGTTGATTAAAAATACAAAACATTTGTGTAGGTTGAGGGAAAAAAAGCAGTATAATGTTAATTCTAATTGTTTAACAAAGCAACATCAAATCAGACCATTTTATTTGACTGACTGTTAGTCTCCAAGATGTTGTGTATGTGGTGGCGTACGTTGTGTGTAATCAATCAGCAATGAACAGTGCCGCCTGTTCCACCCTTGAGTACCATTAGTTCCATATAATAATGACCGTCAGTCTTGGGATTTAAGTTTACAGCCTTCTGTTCCTGAGCACAGAACCTTAAAAAATTCTTAACTTAAGTTCTGAAGCCTTTAAGGAGGACAAGGTCAAATTAGCAATAGCCCGAGGTGAGCAGCAGTGGTGTGGCTTTCTCAAACATTTAATATGTACAGTAAAACCAGTTCAGCGTCAAACTAGTTAATTCAGCACTGCTGTATATTTAAACTTCCTGTAACACAACACTGTTTCTAATAACGGTCTCCTCACCACTGACTAATAAGTGTTTATGAACAAACATTCTCCACAAGGTGCTTATTATTATTTACACACTCGAGCGCCTGTTCCTATCCAGAAAAAGAGCTCACCATAACCAGGTGCAGTCTCTGTGGTCTGTTAGCTTGTAATTATCTGTGGCACAAAAGTGGAGTCATCCAGGTGTGATGTGAGGCCCTGTTCTGGGGAGATGGAGGAACAGAAACTTATGGAAGGGTGGATTGTGTGTTCTTGGATCTCACATTATTTCCAAGTGAACTTGACTGCAGTCAGAAAGCGATTCGACTCTGAATCGACTCCGATGCAGGAAATGAAAAACTCTTCTGGATTACGGCATTTTTTTGTAGACACAAGCTGATAAACTTGTATATAATTGGCCTCTCGAGCGGCACAACAAAAGTGTTTGCATTATCGGCTAGAGATATCCAGCTGAAGCCACAGCCATCCGTGGGAAGGCCAAGAGAGCAAAGTTGGCCGTGCTCTCAGGGTGGGATGGATGGCATACATTCCCTCCCTATCAATCACAGCAAACCTAGCCAATCGTGTGTGTCTGTGAGGTCCTGCATGTGGAAGAGGGCAGATAGCGCTTTCCTCCGAGTGCGTCACGACTCCCTGTAAGATGCGGTTGCCTGGCTTCGCATGTCTTAGAGGAAGCACGCGACAGCCTTCGCCCTCTCAGATTGGTAGCTGTCATGTGATGGAAGACCTAACATGCGAGTGGGAATTGGCTAAGAATAAATTAGGAAAAAAATCCCCCTCCCTAAAAAAAAAAAAAAAAAAAAAAAGTAATAAGAAGCAGCCAATCAGATTGTTGAATTGTGGGTCTTCTTTGTGGGGTCCCACCCACAGTCATGGCCAATCCACGAAACTAAATCAGTGCAGTACAAAATGGAGGATAAATTACCAACAGTCTTATCAGGTTTTGTGTACTTTTTGATGGTTCTATGTACAAAACACATGAACAAAGTGTGGTTGAACTACAGCACAGACCGAGCCTACAGTACAATTAAACCATAATATACTATATACACACACACACACACACACACACACAATATACTCACAAATAACCTAGTTAATTAAACAGGCTATTTAACTATTTCTCTGGTGTTAGATTTTTTTTTTTTTTAAAAACCTTTTTATTTGCTCATTATTTGCTTTATCTTTTAGGCTACTCATTTCATCTGAAGACTTTTGAAAAATGATGAAATCATAAATGGTTGCCATAGTTACTGACAGCCTGCGCACTAACTATGGTAGTATCCTATGTAGTTTATTAGTATGCTGTTTAATCTAAAACCATTATACACTGTTATACACTTTTAAACCTTGTTACACTTGAAGTTTGAGCAAGTCTGAAAGGAAAAGCCCATATTCTGTAGTGGTTCAGATTTAATAAATTACAAACAAGCAGCCAAATAAGATAATTAAATAAAGTCTTCCACCATTATCAATGAAATAAAACTGTTATGTAGCCCAATTAAACACGCCCTTTTTCCTGAGTGTGGAAGCTGCACCTGTCTTAATGAAGTGAATACCGAAGACGTTTGTAACATAAATTCTTATTAATAATTGGACATTTTCAAAAATGTAACTTTAAGAAGTTTACCTTGTGGTGTTGCTGTGCCGTTGGAGCCCATGCTGTCAGAAATACTGACGGAAAAACAAGAAGAAGGAGGCTGATGAAGGCGTCAGCAGTTACCTCAGAGCAGCTAACGCGCTAATTCTCTCTCCTCAGAAAACGCAGCAGAATTCGGTTTTTGCTAAAAAATTTATAAGACAAAGAAGCCAAAGTTATATGACTTTGTGCTCCGGGAAGTTGACAAGTTCTACAAAGCTCGACCTTGTCCACAGAGCTGTGTTTAAACCTGCTGAAAACCCGCGCCGCCCTCTGGAGTCCCCGGTCTGTGTTGCAAGGGTGCTCCAGGTGAAGAGAATAATTACGGTAATTAATGAGCACACCTGCAGAGGCGAACAGCCTTACCAAGCCTTCTCAAAGAGTAGGTAGCTGAAGCACGCGCAGATGACGCCACGGACTAATTTGCATATTCATTCCTTCATCGTGATCATTTGTATATCAAATTATAAATTAGGTTACATGATGAAAGCAGAATTTCTGAAGACACTAAGAATAGAAGGGAATAAAATACAACACAATTGGGTTTTATCCGAATCCAGAATAATATATTATAATTTCTTTGAAGAAAGTAGTTGTCTTGGGTCATGGCACCACAAAGTAACCTTTCACACATTTACAAAATACTGTACCCTCTATCAGGAATGCAGACAAAAAGAAGCAGAGGTGGGAAATGATCATGAAAAGGACATGAAGGAATCTGTTACCGATGGAAAAACTCACATTTATCAGTTGTAAATTAATCCAAGAAGAGAGGGTGGGACAAAAAATGGAGATCAGTGATTGGTCCATGGGAACAGTGGTGATTAGTGATTGGTTGATGGGAACAATGACGATTAGTGATTGGTCCATGGAAACAGTGGTGATCAGTGATTGGTCCATGGGAACAGTGGTGCTTAGTGATTGGTTGATGGGAACAGTACTTCCTAAAGGGTTTTATTCCTCTTATACCACACCATACAATTTTGTTTTAATTACGGAAGGACACAGTGTACTTGCTATTTGTTTATAGTTACATTTAAAGGTACAATAGTCAATATTTTAATTTCTTACTAGTACAAGTAAAAAAAATATGTTGAAAAAAGTAGAAATGATTCAAAATAATAGTTTAAACCACATAACTTGAATGCCTGAGGAGCAAAGCTTCATGTACATGGGTGGGAATGGGGTGGGCTTGAGGAGTAAAGACATGAATAATGAAGAAATTACAAGAATTTCCTCTGCCTTTCTAGTAAGTGTGTAATAATGTTTGAGTTGTGTAACTATATAAACCCAGCTGGAAATATTTGATTTAATATCGCATGTTTTATATCAAAACTTCAAGTGCTATTTCTTCACTGAACTGTGTGATTTCAACACTGTAGCTCTTCTCACAACACTTATAATTTTGCTGTAGGGCTCCACATGGCTTTCAAATCACGTGATGTGGAAAGCAAGCTGCCTTGTTAGGTTGGATCCTCTGATCACATTTTTTTTTTTTTTAAACATGCAGAGTTTTGTATGTTCTGCTCGTGTATGTGTGGGTTTCCCCCGGGTTCTCTGGTTTCCTCCCATCCTCCAAAAACAAGCAGGTAGTTGGATTGACTACTCTAAATCCAATCTAAGTATGAAAGAGTGTGTAAACAACTGTATGCATAGCACACTGCAATGGACTGACATTCCATGCAGGGTGTATTCCTGCCTCACACCCAGTGTTCACAGGATTTATAATGACCATGACCAGGATAAAGCACTAACTGAAGATGAATACATGAATAAACAAATGAATGAATGAATGAATGAATGAACATTTTGTGAACACAATCATTAATTTAATTCATTTTCATTCATTTTTTTCCAGAAGGTCTAAAAACGAGTGGCTTTCAGGCGTTTCCATATTTTGTTCCAGACCTGTGTAAGAACCCTATTATAATTATGAACTGAATGGACGTTCAAGTGCTGTATTTAAATCGGAAACTTGTATTTACATTAGTTCAGATAGCACTTGAATGTAGCATAGTGGAGGAAACAAACTTTTTTTTTTAATACAACTTATTTTTGCAAGTGTTATCGATTATCCTATAGACACTCTCAGTACTTAGGATTTTATGTATAGCTTGAGGAAATGTTAGGAAATACCAACTTAGTTCACTTAAATGCCAAGATATTCCAAGAAGAAAACTGAACAATTCTGGGTGCCGTTGAAGGAAGCATGATGGCGACTCAAACGCGCCCCCTAGTGTTGAACTTGAACATGCACCGGAAGTAAACTGAATCTGTTGTAGGATGGCTAAAGAAGTTGTTGGTTGTATCTAAACTCCATTTATTTTGTTGATTTAGGTCTGTGCGCTCAGTGCTGACATGGCACACAGATATCTCCACCTCTCCAGAGGCTGCAGGAACCTTTACAGAGTTTTTCTGCCTAATTTCAGATCACCAAAGGCGGCGCGACTGGTAAGGTGCAAGCAGTGACGTGGGACGAGTCTCAAACGGCTCCCTGGTCAAAAGCTAGTGCCCTAGATAGGCTGCCTAAACTGCTATTACATACATAACCAATGTAGTGTATTTATATAGGGAATATGGAGTCGTTTGGAGTTCAGCCTCAGACTTGCAATTACTAGCAAGTATTAGCTACACGTTACACATTACACTTAAATTAGCATTCATAGTATTTAGCTAACGGATTTGTTTTGTGATTTATGTACGAAAATAGATACTAAGATATCTTCCTTGCGTTGTTGTTTATGCCATACAAGGCGTTTAGTCTAAATGACATTGCAGCTTTGGGTAAAGGTGTGTTAGCAGGTTGCTAACTCACTGCATTGTGTAATGAAGCTGACCAGTTAGCTAGCAATGCTAGGTGTCGGGTGTTTTTTTTTGTCCTACCCATATTCCGTGAAATACTTCCTCCTGAACGAGGATTGGTCCCTCGGGCAGACCATCAGCTTTCTGATTGGTCAGTTTGTTTGACTATCTCGGTCAGTACGGAAGAGGAGCCAATGAATGCACAGGAGGCGGGGTTAGTGAGAATGCGGGTGGGAAAATATCTAACTGTTATGTTATTGCACAGTTTATCCATTTCTCCTGTTTAATGCCTGTTATGTTGTGGATTATCAGTTAGAGTGTTAACTTTGCTCAGAGAGTGTTGCTTAAAGACAGTTTATTGCTCAGAGAGTTTGGGGAATAATCCATGATGTCTTTCTACTGTTTATTCATTATATACAAACACCTCATTCAGACAATCTGGAATATTTATAACCCACTACACAGGCTACTTTATTATTATTATTATTATTATTATTATATGATCCGGAAGCAGGTGACCTGTACTGGATGTCACTGGGTTATAGGGCGGGACAAATGCGTGTTAGAGGGCATTTGATTGGACGCTAGTTGGCCGAGTACAGAATGAGTCATCAAAAACATTTCACTGTTTTCCTGGAAATGCTAAACTGTAAAATCCAACATAAGAATATCTACGAAACACATTTTTAAATATGTACTGAATTTATTTGTGTCTAAGACAAAAAAAAATAAAATAAAAAAATAAATTTAAAGTCAGTTGTAAGTTAAAAATGATGCGGGTCACTTTAATGCGTGTGGGAATTTAATCTCTGAAGCATAAATAATGTCAGTTTCAACAAAATCAGGAAAAATGCTGGTAATATGACACTTTTAAATTCACTTTTCAGCTCTCCAGTAAACAATAAAATACTATATATTTAGCTTCTGAGACTAATTTTTAAATAGTTGGTTTATGTCTGGAATAAATAAATCCATGCTCTGATTATATTTCTTGTATAATATGAAAACAAAGGCTTACGAATAAATACGTTCGTATCCAGATTGATAAGAGGCACAATTGTGCCTCTTATCAATCTGGATACGAACGTATTTATTCGTAAGTCATTCATACAAGCGTTTACACTTATTATTATTATTATTATTAATGTATTATTAAATATGTTTACTGGCATTTTTTTTTTTTTTTTCAGGTATCTACCCAGACTGAGGCCCTGCAGAAACGAGTGTTGCTTTCTCAGGTGTTGGACACGTACAGAAGGTTATGCTCAAAGCCTCCGAAAGGTGTGTTATATGCATTAAAATAAAAATGTAGGTGTTATTATTAGGGACGGGGTAGTTCAGTGATTAATACTGCCTGGAAGAACCTAAACCTTAAATCTTATGCCTTATACTTACATGCTTAGGGTTTTATGGGGGGTTTTAGGGTTTTATTGTATACCAAATGAATAAATCTAAATCAAAATATTACTGACATGCTTGGGTTTGGTCTTTCTCTTTCGTGTCATATATCATCTTTTCTGTAAGGATTTGAAAAATACTTTCCGAAGAACGGCAGCCCGAAGAACGGCGAGCCCAAAGCACCCAACGCAGAGGCCCAAGGTGACATGTCCTTTTCTTCTCCTTTCTTTAAAATTGCAGCAGAATCGTTGCTATATTTATTTTGTCTAGGTGTGAAAATGCACCTGCAGTTTATTCACATATTTTGTGTCTCGGATTAAATCCAGAGGCCAAGCCGAACAATGCACACAAGAACTCTGGGAAGTCTGAAGGTGGAGGAGGAGCTGGTGGGGGCGGAGGCAAAAAGGGAGGAAAGAAGGATGAAAGCAACTGGTTCAACCGTGTTCAAAAGGTGTGATGAAAGGTTACTGTTGTGGATCAGTTCTACTGTTTTCATTAGGAACATTGGTCTTATCTAAAGTTGTGATAATATACCAGTATGACAGTAAGAAAAAAGTGAATGTGTTGAGTTAGGTAAGGAATAAAACACGTGGGGGCATGCTGTTATAGGAAAATAATCAATGCTGGAGAGGTGTGATGAAGCAGAGTTACTTTTAACATCGTGAAGTGTTTTATTCCTCTTATACCACAGCAGTATGCCAACGCTAACATTTTTTTCTTTGGTAAAGAACATGTCGTACAGCTTGACCTCTGACACTGGAGACTCCGTCCATAAATGTTAAATAAACACCTTCTCATCTTCTCAGCACATCAACGATTACACATTTATGTTTACAAGTGCCTGTAAACGAGTGCGTTAATATAAACCTGTGATTTTCTATAACAGGAGCACTAATGTCAGAGCTGCTGTTATAGAGCATCATTCAACCCCTTCTGACCAATCAGATTCGAGAATCCAACAGCGATGTGGTATAAACAGCTTTACTGACCCTGTAGTGGAGTAGTGGTTAAAAGTACGCAAATATAGAATAAAAAAAAATTTGTATTTCTCGTAAGGACTTCTGTCCAAAGATTTTTTAAAAATATTCTAGCAGTGACCATAAATGTTCCCTGAAGTGTTATATGGCATTTAATGTCCTCTTTGAAAATGTTATGCGAATGAATTTATGAATTCATCACACAGTCCACCATGAATCTTATCGAGATCTTATCAAGCTTAAACATTTTGCGATGTTCATCATCGTTCTGTTCTGTGTAGGGGGATATTCCGTGGGACGACAAGGACTTCCGCATGTACTTAATGGTTTCGGCGACTTTTTGGGCAGCGGTCAGTTACTACTTCTTCCGGGATGCAGGAAAAGAAGTCACCTGGAAGGACTTTGTTAATGGCTACCTGGCTAAAGGAGTCGTGAGTTTGTTACTGAAACCTTTCTCTCCGATCAGTGTATTGTTATTCCACGTGATGGAGGCAGTTGTGTTATTGGATTTTCTGATTTGTGCCCCTGCAGGTCGACAGGTTGGAGGTTGTAAACAAGCGCTTTGTGAAAGTTGTATTCTCTCCAGGAAAAGCGGAAGCTAATGGGGTGAGTTTTTATTCTGAGGGGAAAAAAAGTGTGTTTTCCAACAAATGTGAGTTCAAAGACACATTTATGTTATAGAGGTTACAAGCATCATCAAAAATATTTTTGGATTTTTAATTTGTCTCTTGAAATAAGATGCTTCCTGATATTTTATTTATTTTTTTTGTTTTTTTTTTTAAATCTGATAAACTACTAAAGGTGTATTTAATATGTAACATCGATACTGAGATAAATTAAGTCACAATACACTGTTATATGAGGTCACGAGTATTGTGGTAGTTTTTTTTACAATTTTTTTTTCCTAACATTTATCAACTCTTATTTTATGTTGAAATTTCGTACCGAATCTTTAAAGTTTTACAAAGTTAACATGTTTACAATTTCCTCCTTTTTGGTATAAAACTATTTATTTCTGTAGACATTAAATAAAAGTGTCATTAAACCATGGGCGGCCTGTGTATCATGAAAACGTCTTTAAATATCATGACATGATAAAAGTATCATGTATCATCACTCCTGCTGAGCAGATATGATGATAATCTGTGATATTTGGTTGTACCAAATTTCATGTTATATAACAATCGCTATCTGAAAACATTCTGCATTGCAAATCATGAAGTAAAGTAATGTTTTTGTCCAATAATGTTTACAGGAGTATTGTAAATGAAGTAGTTTATTGGCACTTTATATGAACTGGTTCTAACTGGGGCTTAAACAGGCAAATTGATGAGAATGAAATTCCAAATTAATTTCTTTTCTTTGTTCCTTTCTAATTTTTTTTTTTTTTTTTAGAAATATGTGTGGTTCAACATCGGCAGCGTGGACACGTTTGAGCGGAATCTGGAGACGGCTCAAATGGAGCTGGGTATCGAAGGGGAGAACAGGCTGCCTGTAGTTTACTCCACTGAGAGTGACGGGTAATTTAGTGACTTTAATACTGCAACACGATTTCACTAATTATGTCATGAATAAAACACAATGGGGTGTTGTGAAGTGTATTATATATGAATATTTTACTGTTTTATTCCTTTTATACCACAGAGATTGAACAATGATCTGGAAATATTGTGAGAATATATATAATGGAGAATTCAACAGTGCTGTGGGATAATATTTCGTTACAACAGTTAATCAGTCGAGTATAACAGTGAAAGTAACTCGGTTTATTTTTCTCTCCAGCTCTTTCCTTCTCAGCATGCTTCCCACCGCACTCATCATCGGCTTCCTGCTCTTCATGCTGCGGCGAGGACCCGCGGGCGCCGGGCGGCCCGGCAGGGGAATGGGCGGCCTGTTCAGCGTCAGCGAGACCACGGCCAAAGTGCTGCGCGATGAGATCGACGTCAAGTTCAAGGACGTGGCCGGGTGCGAGGAGGCCAAGCTGGAGATCATGGAGTTTGTTAACTTCCTGAAGAACCCCAAGCAGTACCAGGACCTTGGGGCCAAGATCCCTAAGGTATCAAACTGACTTTGGGTTGAAGTGTGTTCCATACATTAAATTATTATGTTCCAGTCTCATTTGTAATGTCAGCAAGTGTACTTTGGTTCTGTCTGAGTGATAATTTTTATTTTTGTCTAAAAAAATAATAATAGCAATGAAAACTACACTTTTCTGCTTTGTCAGCTAAGGCAGCGTGCAGACCATACACGAATTAAAAAAAAAAAACAATTCCCTGAAGGAGAAAGACATGCGTTTGCTTCTGGTTCTGGTTAATTTTGCTTCATACCAACTTTATCTTTGGTCTCATGAGCCAGCAGAAGTGTGTGGATCTCTTTAGTCAGTAAAAAAACAGTCTCAGTTTGCATCCCATCCCATACGGTTTCTGTGGAATAATTAGTTTTATCTCACTTCATGCTAGGATTTTCTCATTAGCAATTTTGGGAACCTCTAATAATGTGTCCATTCTGTTTTTCAGTCTTTGTTAGCCATGTTACTGTATTCCTTTAATTATTATTTGCTTAACAGTCACTGTTTTTGGATTCAGGGTGCCATTCTGACCGGACCTCCCGGTACTGGGAAGACCCTGTTAGCAAAGGCGACTGCAGGTGAAGCGAACGTCCCCTTCATCACCGTTAATGGCTCCGAATTCCTAGAGATGTTTGTGGGCGTCGGTCCAGCCAGGGTAAGTGACCTCACACTGACATGAGGACTCTGTTAATGTCATTACTAACATTTAGGTAAATCGGTTTGCCTTCTGCTGCTGCCACTGCGAGTGCCAGAGTCATTCCGAGAGTAACTTTTGCTATTGAGACTGTCATGTTATTGTCTGTCAAAAAAACCCAACACATGCAATTTGACATCCCTCAGGGTAATTATGCCTATAAACATGACCCATGCTGGACTAATCACTTCCTCTGTGTCCCGCCACCAGATGGACCAAATCTCTACAATATATAAATAAAAGTTATGAGTATTCTCGATCATAACTATCTCTAAATTCTTCACAGTACATCTTTGATCATCTTATAACCTCTCTCATACTTGGCAGTGGAACATGGATTCATATTTTTAATTCTTGGTAATTGTAAGTGTTGTAAGAGAAGCGTTCAGATATTTTAAAAAAATCTTTTGTGGTTATAGTAAGTTTCTCAATTTCAAAAATGATATATTTGCAATATTTTTCTTTTTTTAAAAGAAAGATTGCATGTGTTGTATTATTGTAAATTAATTTGCTTCTCCACATTTTTACAGAACAGCCATGTGTCTTTACTGTGTTTCAGGTTCGAGACCTTTTTGTTTTGGCACGCAAGAACGCCCCCTGCATCCTCTTCATAGACGAAATCGACGCAGTGGGGAGGAAAAGAGGCAGGGGCAGTTTCGGAGGGCAGAGTGAGCAGGAGAACACGCTCAACCAGCTGCTAGTGGAAATGGACGGTGCGTGTCTGATGCTTATTATTAACGTTATCATTAGCATTCTTGATAATTAACCAAGCCTGTAGGATCCAGGTCATCTGTGACCACCATGCTCACTCAGTCAGATTGGTGAAATGGATTAATGTTTTTTTGTTGTTTGTTTGTTTTTTTTCCCTGGGTGTCTCACTTTAGGGTTTAACACTGCCACCAATGTAGTGGTTCTGGCTGGTACGAACAGACCGGACATCCTGGACCCAGCACTGCTGAGACCCGGACGCTTCGATAGGCAGATATACATCGGTATATAATTCAATTCAGTTTTATTTTTTATATTTGCATTGTATTTTTGACGGTAAACTTTGTCACAGTGCAGCTTTATAGAAATCCAGATGTAGATACACAAACAGTGCTAAGTGTATTGAAAGGATGTTCAGTATGAGAACATTGTAAATGAGAGTCCTGGGATGAGCACAGGACAGTCTTTATGATCACAGCAGCAGATACAAATCTACAGTATCAAGGTGACATTATCCACTGAAGCAAGAAATACACACTGGCCTTAACTTCTTCACATATCCAGGCAGGTTTAGATTCTCTAGTTCTGCACCCAGAGCTATGAAAATTAATTTCACTCCCACTGCATGCAAAATCAAATTAGATTTTTTAAAAATAAATCCTTTAAACCCACAATGCATATTCCATGCAATAAACATTTCCACCTGAAATCCTTAGTGTAGGGTAGGTTTTGTTTTTACAGCAAGATTTAATAATTATAATAATGACAGATTCTAATAAAGATAAAAATAATCCTTCATTCATTACTATCAATAATTCCTGTAATTCCCATACTTACCACTAGGGCTGGGCAATATGATGGTGCAGTATCGATATTGTGCTAAAGTATGTCACAATACTCTTTTCTGAGATCTTTGATATCTCAAATTTATTTTTTATACATTTTTTTATTTAAATAATTACAAACAGACTGGAAGCAGCTGTTTAAAATATTAAAATTTTTACTTTTGTAAAAAAAAATTTTTGCAGCATTACATTTTTTTAAATATAAAAATAAAATTATGATACATTTTTATTAATAATAAACAGATTTATTATTATTTATAACAGGTTTATCAATGCAAAACTACTGTATTACTGGAAGTTTGTGAGCAAACCTCTATCTATCTATCTATCTATCTCGTGATATCTATTGTGTTTATTTGTCATATTGTCCACCCCTACTAAGCACGTTGTGTTCTTCCACTGTGTGCAGGTCCTCCAGATATCAAAGGCAGAGCTTCGATATTTAAAGTTCATCTGAGACCACTGAAACTGGATGCAGAGTTGGACAAGGAGAATCTTGCCAGGAAGATGGCTGCCCTCACACCTGGCTTTTCAGGTAAGAGTTCATTTTTTTTAGTCCTCGAGTCTAAAAAAAAAAAAAAAACCACTTCATCAGGACTTACTTTTTATAACATGGATAGTGTCATTTGTTTAACATATAAACAAATACTGGGGTGCAAATACTATTTTAAGACCAGTGTATAAAACATAGATGAGGACACTACATGAGATCATGGTATTGTTTTGCTGTTGGTAGGTGCTGACATTGCTAACGTGTGTAACGAGGCAGCACTGATCGCAGCTCGCCACCTCTCTGACGCCATCACACAGAAACATTTTGAGCAGGCTATCGAGCGTGTGATCGGAGGTGAGTGTGTAAATGTAACCAGACACTCCATACAGCTCCATTCCCTGGTCACCTAACGTAATGTAATAGTACACTAGTAATAAAATTGGTGTACTTGGTACTGAGACTTCCGATGCTGTGTGTGTGTGTGTGTGTGTGTGTGTGTGTGTGTGTGTAGGCTTAGAGAAGAAGACGCAGGTGTTGCAGCCTGAGGAGAAAAAGACCGTAGCATACCATGAGGCAGGACATGCTGTAGCTGGGTGGTACCTGGAGCATGCAGACCCTCTGTTAAAGGTACCAATAGAACCCTTTTCTGATTCTGATTTAGTGTTTAGTGTAATTGTATCATAAAATATGAGAGTCTTGCAAATGCAAATGCAGGCCATGTAAAATCAAGTTGCAAAAGAATCATGTTGCTAATTTTTTATACAGGTTTAGTAGGTGCTTGCACCATCAAAACAACAAGGTTTTGGTGGATTTTAACAGTTTGTCATTGAAATGCTTCTAGCCTGTCCTGTTTATTTGCCTAGCGTATGACTAGCTGTGCATATAAATGCATGTATTATCTTGTATTATGACGTTGTAACACCGTCTTTTCAGGTGTCTATCATCCCACGTGGTAAAGGTCTGGGCTACGCTCAGTACCTCCCAAAAGAGCAGTATCTCTACACCAAGGAGCAGCTGCTGGACCGGATGTGCATGACGCTCGGCGGCCGTATCGCTGAGGAGATCTTCTTCGGTCGCATCACCACTGGAGCGCAGGATGACCTGAGGAAGGTGACACAGAGCGCGTACGCACAGGTGGGCCGCTTTTAACATGCTAGGGCTACATTCATGGTAAAGGATTTTTCTCTCGTTCTCTTTCATTTAAGGACATTTCTTTATTGTGGAAATGCCAAGTCTAAAAATTTACTATGCAACCGATTTATTTACATGTTTCTATGTCAAAACATTGTAAAATAACCATTTTCATCTTTAAAAAAAAAAAAAAAAGGCTAGCGTCTTTCAGATTAGGTTCAACATGATAGGTTTGGGTCAGGACAGGTTTGGGTCTGTTCTTGATATTATTATATCTTGTTATTATAATATATATTTTCCTCTTGTAGAAGAAAAAAACCAATTGATCCAGAAAGGAATTTATGCTCTAGCAAAATGCATATTTAAAAATACTTATATAGTAAAATCGTTATACGTTTGATGCATTTTTTATGAGGGTAATAATAGCCAAAAACAGGTCACTGATATTATATAATCCTTCTAATGAATATTTACTATTCCATTTCAAATTTACATGTGCATTGCTTCTTTTGGCAGTTTACAAGTGACGCAGAATTCAATCAATCCAATTATTATCTATTATGAGACTAGTTAGTAGTGTGTCCTGTGCGCTTCCGTCCACAGATAGTGCAGTTTGGGATGAATGAGAAGGTGGGTCAGGTGTCGTTCGACCTCCCTCGGCAGGGGGATCTGGTTCTGGAGAAGCCGTACAGCGAGGCGACGGCGCGTCTGATCGATTCAGAGGTGCGGGATCTTATTAACAACGCCTACGAGCGCACAAAGAAGCTTCTGACAGAGAAGAAGGACGATGTAGAAAAGGTAAAAGGCTTGTTCTGTAACTTTTGTACTGTGGACACACCGCTTCTTTTCGTTTTTTGTTTTCAATATGATATGTCCAGAATCGTCCACTATCCAATACCTAATACTAATCTAACACTTCACAATTTCCACTGTAATCAGTCAAGCATGAAATATATACAGTGTATATATACACATTTTTCTGTATTCACAAGATTTTTTTTTTTTTTAATTTTTGCAAAGGCTCCATATGACTTAGCTAACATTAGTCAAGTTTATTTATTAGGGATAAATATCACCAAAGATTTTCTCCCAAAATTGGTCCGAAACAAAAAAAAATCTCAAAATCTAACACTTTACAAAAAATGTAATGATAATGATGATTAGAAAGTGACTAAAAGCACTCTGATATGTCAGTCAGTTAAAATGTGTTAAAACAAACCTGTTGCTGTAGAGATTGGAGGGTGTGTATATATAGGGTTTTACGGTAACCACCAGGCACTTGGGGGAAAAAAAAACCTTCCACTCATCTCTTTTAGATCCACGCTTTGTTATGAATTGCTGTACATAACATCTTTTTCTTAGAAAAAAGAAGAAAGAAAGTGTGCATGTAAACTGGAAGCATTTGGTCGTCATAGCATTGCTTCTGCAAGATCATAAATGTGTTAAACACCAGGTGGCGCTGCGCCTGCTGGAGAAGGAGGTCCTGGATAAGAGCGACATGGTGGAGCTCCTGGGCCGGCGGCCGTTCGCTGAGAAGTCGACGTACGAGGAATTTGTGGAGGGCACAGGAGGACTGGACGAGGACACGTCACTCCCTGAGGGACTGAAAGACTGGAATAAGGAACGAGGGAGCGAGAAGGAGGAGAGCACGGAGGAGCAGGTGGCGCGCCAGATCGCAGGCGACATGCCTTTCTAAACGCAGTCCTCCACCAGAGGGCGACATTTACAGTAGTGAGTGGGAAATTTAATGCGGGTCGAGTCGGGGCTGGTCATGTGACCTTTCCGATCCACACGCAGACCTTCATCGTGTCACAGGTTGGTGTGAGCTGCATAGCTGATGATGGAGAGGTGATTGGTTTTAAATGGAGAGGTGTTCTAGCTGTTGGTCAGTGAAGCACACTTTGAAATCGCAGGTGGGTTTTTGGAGCACGCTGCTGAAGAAATTTGCTTGACTGTCTAAGATGAGCAGGAGTGATGTATGATGAATTTTCCTAAAGAAAATGTGTATAAAGGAAGTATGAACAAAAAATCCTTAAATTAAATTATTCCTGGTCATAGTTGCTTCTGTGAAGATCTTATACCACACAGTGCATCGCTTGTGTCTGCTGTGTTAATCAGATAATCAGATAATTAGGAAGGAAACACAATGTTTTCACTAGATGTGCTCACTAGATACGAGAAAAGTTTATTTCTAGCAGAAAAAGCATGATGTCATCTTAACAATGTTGTCAAGCACTTGGTTACTGCATTTTCTGCAGGTTTTTTTTTTTTATTTAAAGGAATACTTCAGTGTTGTTTAATCTAATGTATATCTGTATATCTATAGTGTATGTGCAATTACAAAGAATAAGAGTTTCCCTGTACTGAGAAAGGAACTTTTAATGGTTCTACAAGGAACTTACAATTGCCCTTGAACTTCTAAAAATTTTGATGGCAATTGTTGGCTCAATGTATATCAATCATAATTTTATAGAACGTTTTCATGAATTGTTTGCTTAAATATATTTGCAAATTAAGCCGAAAAGTGGTATAATTCATATTATTATACTTTTTCACTGCACTGATTAATGTGGTCTCAAGTAAAAATTAGAAGGCCACAGACTCCTGATTAGTAACTTGATTGATTTTTTGTTTTTCAGTCTTGTGCTAGTATTAGAAAATTAGGAATAAATTTACTCTCATGTCTGTTATAAGGTTGTAGTTTTGAATTTGTGTTAGTCATATTTTAAATGTTTTTTGAATGAATTAAACACCTGCCTCATTTTGAGTAAACAGGTTTTCGGTTCTTTTCTCAGTACAGGGATACCACAGATGTAGTGGATGGATATTGGATTAAAAAATGCTGGAGTGTTGCTTTAACTGGTAAGAAGCAGGCACTTACATCATCTGTGTGTTTTCTATAAGCCATTATGTGTAAATGTATATTTCCGTCTAAAGGCAATCGTAATTTTTGATTTGGCTTTATGTATTAGTAATTTATCTATTACACGCCTAGCAGATTAAACAAGTAAATGTCTTGCTTGTTTACTACCTTCAAGAGAGACATAAAAAAGATGCAACATCTGTTTATAGCTGCTGGAACCTAAGTGACATAACAAGTGTAACATACTTGTTTCTTGGATGTTCCGTGACATTGAATGTAACTATAAACAGATTAAAAAGTATGTATTTAATTCTTTAATTAATAAAAAAATAATAATAATAATTGTTGTCTTTGGTATAAGTGGAATAAAGCACTTCAAGATGTCCTGTTATAGAAAACTAATCAACTTCGGGGCGGGTAACAGTAACTATGCATCATCAGACCACATGGTCATTGATTATTTACCTGGAACAGCACACCACAGAGTTCATCATTCATTATTTCTTAATTCTCATAACACAATATATCTAAATACAGATCCATGCAGTATCAGCATCAGGTTTTTCAGCCACTTTTGTGCGGCGGTACTGAGTTTGGATTGTGTAATAATACCTGTATTTGTATTTTGTGAAAACGGTTTTCAGTGTTTGAATAAATGTAGATAAATATGTGGTTATGATTTTTTTGGAAGCAAATTGAAATTATTTATCAAAATGAATTTTTGCAGAAAGGGAAGGCTGATTTTTATTTATTTATTTATTTATTTATTTTTTTGTTTGGTGTTTGGAATGGAGGTATTCTGTTATCTATATTTGTACTAATAATAATATTCTTTATTTCTACAGATTCTGAGTTCAGAATCTTAAAGTGAGAAAGATTAAAAGATTTAATGACATTGGTAGATATCTATAAGAATAACATAAAAGATGCAATAACTCCGAATAGGCCAGGTTAAAGAAGTAATCTGGATTATAATACGCCATATAGAGCTGTTCCTAAACAAACCATTCTTAATGTTCTCTAAAATTATTCCAGAGATTAGGTTCCTCCATCCGATCAGCAAGAGATCCTCAGGCCTTCTCGGTGCTGAAAGTTTTGAAAGTGTACTTAACTGTTAAAATCACGAGTCAGTTCACTTTTGCACACTCTATCTTTTGGCAGTACAAGTTGTACTTACTGCTGCCTGAGGGGAAAAAAAGGAAACCTCTGAACTGACAGCACGATTAGTTCGAGTGCACGTGTCGAGCTGTGTCATGAAAACACGCAGCAATCAGAAATAGCTACCATGCGCCGTGTGATTCAGCAGCTGAGGAGGATGTCCACGTTTAGTCACGGCAGGCATGGAGAGGGTTCCCTCACTCCCGTCTCTGACTCCGAGAGCGCTGAGAGGGAGTGTTTCCCCACCAGCTGACGACGACATCATCACACGCAGATCGTCTGTGAGTTAGCGATTAGCTAAGTTCTGTCTCGACTTAGTCATCGTCTGTGTTTAGTTTGTGTTTTGTTTTATTTATTTTTTGATGAAGCCAAATTAGTCATTAGATTAGATATGAGACTGAGACTAACACGGCACGTGTTTGAGATGCTAAAGTCGATGAGTGAGTTTACTGAAGCTGTTACTCATGTTGTAGTCGATGACGGAGAAGTTGCGAGCGCAGATGAGGATGTCGCTCCCACGGGAGATGCAGAGGCAGGGCCGAGGTGGAAGGACACAAACGTGACTTGAGGATGAGTCAGACACGGCGATCAAGGAGCTTCTGAGCAGCATGTGTGAAGAAACAGGTAGAGAGGGTGAGAGAGAGAGTGCGTTGGAGTGGAGAGAGAGAGAGAGAGAGAGAGAGAGATGGAGGGATCCCGCCTACCCAAATTTCTCCCAGGCTCTGACTCAGAGCACACTAGCAGTGGGTGAGGACTATCCTGCCAAAACTCACACCTCGCCACCTCGTTACTGCTTTTTACATCATCATGATCATCATCATCATACACACACACAGATCAGTTGCGTCTCATCATAACGTGAGTAAAACACACCCCACCACAGGAACTGTGTATGTAAATATGCGAAACCACGTGACCACGTTCTTCGCTTTGAAACAACTTTCAAAGTCTAATCTTCACACTTCCTTGTTTCACTGCAGGTGAGGTTTTTTTTTCCCTTCACTGTCCACTGAGGTCTAAATAAAGCTATAAGCTGCGAATATGGGGGCCAAGCACCTTGGTGGGGTGGCATGTTGGCACAGTGGATATTCTCACCTCACACTAATAATATGGGTTCCCTGGTTCGATCCTGAGCTCGGTTTACTGTCAGTGTGCTGTTTCTCCGTATGTCCATGTGGGTTTCCTCCAGGTTCTCTAGGTTCATCCCACCTCCCAAAATGACCTCCCACAGACTGGTGTTCTATCCAGGATGTATTCCCTTCTTGCACCTAGTGTTACTTTATCTGGATATTGGAAGCTTGAATTATTATGATGCCACAGCCATGTGTAGCCAGAAGTCCAAGAAAGCACGCTTGTCCTGCTGTCTAGGTGGGGTGAATAGCCTTCACTTGTCAATCAAAGGGACCGTATCCAATTATAAGCAAGTTTCATAAATAATGTTGCAATAAAGCTGCTTCTCTTTCATCTAGAACATTGGCGTGAGTGTAAATATCATTCATTTTCCTTCAGGCGAAGAAGACTACTTCAGCCCAGAATTCTCTATTCCTGGCCACGGATTCTACCTCCTCTTGCAGGATCTGCAGACGTTCCCAAGGCGTTCCCAAGGCAACTGTGAGATATAAACTCTCCAGCGGGTCCTGGGTCTGCCCCAGGGTCTCCTTCCAGTGCCTGATACAAAAGCCGACCGGGTGGAACACTCATTCAATAATTATATCTTCTCAATTCTCAATTCTAATTGGTCAGAAGATGTTGATTAATTGTCTATAATAGCAGCAGCTTTGACAGTAGTTCCAGCTGCAAGGCAAATCACAGGTTAAGATTAATGCGCCTGTTCTAATATGCTATAGTTTCTATGGTAACAACATTAATAAGGATTTTGTATGGTGGACACGTGACAGAAACGGAAGATGTCTCCAGTGTCAGAGTAACAGTCAGAGGGAAAGCTGTAACTTTCCGTTTTCCACCATGGGAAGGTCTTCAGGATGGAGTAGTTTACAGAAACATAATGATCTGCAATGCTTGTATTATTAATTATCTTCGATAGACAAAAAACAGAGGCTGGTGAAGCCTTGGTGAATGAACTTGTATTGTAAACATCCCACAACTATGAACAGATAAAAAGTATAACATGGTGTTCTTTAATTAATACATAAATGTAATCGTAGGCAAATTGTAGTACAAGTTGGACAAAACACTTCAGTAGGTGTTGTAATAGGAAAAACATAACACCCTACTTCATGGAAGTAATTATGCTTTGTATAGTGGATTGTTTTTCTATAACAGCACTTCCTGAAGTGTTTTATTCCTTATTTAATGCAAAGCTGAGTGAAAGTTTCATATCAGTTACATATCAGTGAAACGTGAAGTTTATAAATGACAAGGACATTATTACTCACACGCACACACATCGTAGTGAGAGTGTGTCAGCTTCAGAGAGGAGCTACCGCAGTCAGTGGGATGTGTGATGGCACCTTATGGGCAGTTTTCAGAAATAGCATGCTCACCACACACACATGCGCACATAGACACACTCAGTCATACACACTGCCCAGGCAAACATGTGGCTGTTCTAAGAATATGATTTTAAGGAGTTACATGGAAGTGTGCTTGTTTGCTTACGAACAACATGCCCAGAATAGATGTGATGATGCTGGAGGTTAGAGAGGGGGGATGCCCGTATGCTCTGCCCACATCACTGAAAGATCAGCTGCTGTACTTTAAAGTTAGAAAGTATAGCAGCAGAGGAAAGTTAGTTTGTGACACATAGAGTCTCACAAAGCTTTAAGTAATGATCAGCAGGATCACAAGATGTGGAAAATAAGATGCATCTTGTATCTTGTAAGACTGGAATATCTTGACCTTTACAACCTAGAATTTTTATTCCACATCATATAATGATCACCATCATCTGCTAGAGAGATAGAAAGAGAGAGAACATTCCTGAGAGCACAAAGATTTGGAAAAATTAGGTGTTTGCCAGAACAGAGTGAAAATTCTGAAATCTAGAAGTCATTCTTTCATCTGAATCCAACGCTTTATCCTGGTCAGGGTTGTGGTGGAGCCAGAATCTTTCCTGTCAACACTGGAAACACAAACACCTAGGGGTATCCTAGCCAATGCACCTACTGGCATGTTTTTGGAGGAAACTGGAGAACATGCAAAACTCCACACAGACAGTAACCCGAGCTCAGGATCAAACCAGGGATCCTGGAGCTGGGAGACAGCAACACTGCCTGTTCCACCGCAGTGACACGCTACAGCTAAAATTCAATTCTGACAATGTTGTGGTTGTATACATGAAGTCCAACTTGAGGCCTGTCCCAAATTCTTGAGTACTTACACACCAGAGGTCTGCGCCACAATGATGTCACCAACTTGGTGGAGCGCTTAGGGTACCATTTTGGATATGGCCTTAAAATGGGCCAAAGATTTTTATTTTTTTTTGGCATATTTTTTGGATTTGATATTTAAGTTCTTGGCAACAGCACTCTGAAAACACTAACTGTGCCAAATAAGTCTGTACCTCGATGATGTCACCAACATCCTGGCTTGGATGAAGACCACAGGACTTATGGTGCCATTTGGGACAGAGCATTAATATGGACCATGTTTTTTCACTTAACATGGGCTTCAAGAGTGCAAGTCCATTCACCTTGATTTTCAATTCCTACTGATTCACATTAAACCTTTTGAGAATGTACAAAGAGAACACATACAATTGAAGCCTTAACAGAAAAATAATATAGTAGTGTCTTCTGAATAGAGATGCTGGTATTAGCTATCAGTCCTGTTCTCTGCTCATTTAGTCATACTTGTGACTTGTGTGATACTTGTGTGTGCAAATAAATTCAGAAACGTGGAACAGTGACTTGAGCGTGCAGAGAAACTGTCACTCGTGAGAGCAGTTCAGTACTGCGAGCACTGAGCACCGAGACGTGAGGACTACCTTTCGCCTTGATCACCAAGGTGTACACTCACTGACTCTGCTCTGCATGCTCAAGTCAGCCACCATTGTGCTCTCTATTAAGGATATTGTTTTAAATATTAAACCTCAGCACGAGGAGTTCATTGCTAGCAGCACACTGCAAGAACCAACATCAACAGAGCTAAATAAAATGTTCCGTAATGTCCCTGATTTGGTATTGGTATCAGTATTGACAAGTATCTATGCATCTCTGCTTCTGAGGAAAAAGCTCCACGCATCTCTGCAGAATTTTGCCCCCCACCAAGTTACCACAAACATTTAACAGATGACTTCCTATTCATAAGTTCAGAAATGTTACTACAATATAACTACATATTGTCAATGCTGTGGTGCGCTATTGTCATACGCTGTCCCTCATGTATTATAAGCCTTTTTTCTAGAACCAAACATAATTTACAAGGTGCAAACTTCTCAGTTTATCTCTGCTTCTGGAACGTGGTGTGTTTTCTCACTCTCAGTCTATCACATGTTCATAGGCCGTGACCGAGCAATTGTTTTCTTCACATCTGGTGTCTGAACACATCTGGAAAAGTGTTACTATCTGGCATAGTCTTGAAGGAAAGTGAGATGGAGCAATCAGGCCGGCTTGATGCATGTTTTCTCTTTATTTTTGTAAAGGGAGAGACGTGAAAGCTAGCAATGATATCACAGTGTTTGGGTCAATCAAAGTCATGATGATATTCATGCCGATTGCAAAACCTTCACTGTTTAGTTTACAGATTTTTAAGTTTGAGAGTCATACATATTGGGAATGTGGGAATCTTCTATTAGAGAGTGAGGGACAGAGAGAGAGAGCTTCCTTAAATTGTCTCATGTCTCTTGGGAACTTTTTTCACAGAATGAAATGGTGTTACAGGGGATGTACCACAAGAGGGAGTCGTGTGGTGTCACTCTCACGCCTCCTGTCGAGAGCAAAGCTGTGTCTGGCACAGGTGGAACCTGTCACAGGTGTCATGTTTCTGCTCTTTTCCAGCATCATCTCATCAGACATACTCTTATTTATTTCAGGACTATTTAAAATAAATACGTTCATGCTCAGTAGGTTTCGGTTCTGCTTGTGAGCAACGGGCTGGGATAAATAGCTGAGCTATTTTTAACGAAGTCCAACAGGTGACATGACATATGTTTGCATCACTCCTGCGAGCAGTCAGACTCTCGGTTTAATGATTAAATGTTAAATATGTAGCAAACTGGAGGTTTGGGCCATGTGGCCTATGATAATGTCCTGCAGAGTAGTTAATTCGGTGCAGAGAACACCCCCAGCGGTAGAGGAAATGCCCAAGCTGTGCTTGTGTGTGTGCATACAAGAGAGGTAGAGAGAGACGGAGCATGAATGAGTCTGTGTGTGTTGCGATAGCTATGTTGAGCCTTCGCCTCTCCATAACGTTGCATCCTGGGACAGAGTTAAAACACCAAGCAAGACAGCAGCAGATGGATCAATGCCGGGAGAGAGAGAGAAAAAAGAGATGTACAGGCGTGAGGAAAGTGTGACAGAGAACGCATTCGTGAGTGAGTGTTAGGATCTTTCTGCCAGGGAAGAAAAAAAACTGTTACACATATCACTGGGGGAGTTGCAGAGAGAGAGGGAGAGAGAGAGAGAGCAAAAAAGGAAAGTAGAAGTTAGTGACTCAGAAGTAGTGAGGAAGATAGTAATAAACTGAGAGGGAGGAAAGAAGGGGGAGGAAGGTATAATTACAGAGAGAGAGAAAGCGAGAGGGTACACACAGTGGAGACACAGGGAAAGAGAGAGAGAGAGAAAGAGTCAGAGAACTGTCTAACCCTGCCCACTTTCTACAAAACCATTCAGCTCCGGTGTAACGAGCTGCACTCTGTCAGGGTTCTCCTCTCCAGAGCTCTGCCATCTCTGGTCTCTCCAAGCTCATCAGGACCGAACCATAACTGGGACCAGGACTAAAAACACAGGATCAGAAGCTCCAGGACCTTGACGACAGCTTCCTGTTTTCCAGCATGTTCACACCTTTCGGATCAGGATTATTTTAGCTTTCTTTCCACGCTCACTTTTTTTTTCTGAGGGTGGCCGGGCGCTCGTCCACTCTAGCTGGAATCTGATCGCGAGAAGCGGCGGTGCCCACAATGCCCTCTCTCGCCCTGCTGATGGCTCTGGCAATGCTCCTCTCCGGCTGCCTATCTGGACGCTGTTCCCCAACGCCCTCGGGCATGCAAGGCACAACTCCTCTAGAGAGCGAGAGACAGGCAGGGTCTCGGGGGACTGAGCAGGAGGAGGGTGGTGTGGTGAGTCCGTGTCCATCCTGTGCCCTTGCCCAGTTAGACAGGGATTCAGAGCCTGGCATGGTGGAGGCTGTGAAGAGGCACATCCTGAACATGCTGCACCTGAGTGCACCACCCAACATTAGCAATCCAGTGCCCCGCGCTGCCCTGCTTAATGCCCTGCGCAAGCTGCACCTGGGCCACGTTGCACAGGATGGCACGGTGGAGATTGAGGATGAAGCAGAAGAGTTTGCAGGACATGGTGCTGCAGGTGATGAGCAACCATCTGAAGTCATCACCTTTGCAGAGCCAGGTGAGTAAAACAAAAGTGGGTTTGGGAGAAATAGCTAGAGATGTAGTCCCTTATGCAGAGAATAAGATGTTTATAATCATCAACTAAAAGCAGTCCTGTTTCTGACGAGCTCTGAAAGTGCACTGTGGAGTGCCTATAGATCACGAGGTCTGCTCTCTCTCCCAGCAATAAGGATGAGAGGGCAAGAGAGATTGCTACTGGCCAGAATGCTACAGAAATAAACACATGCTCTCCAGCTGTGGAACTTCTAGCCAGGAAACTGGAATGGTCTGCTGTGCTACTGACAGAAATGTCTTCTGGGCAGCTCTTAATCTTGGGTTTTGTTTGAAGTGGTACATGTAAATCCGCTATCTGTGTTAGACGTAAATCAGAGTACAGGACATTTTTAAGATTTACATCCAGAGATTAGTCCTAATTAAATGAAATCACACTTGTAGATTGAGAAAACCCAGAACCAAAAGGTTGCAACTTTATCATCACTGGTAGAAAACAAGAAGCATTTGCCATTGAGGATTAGAGTGAGCTTGTAACTATATTTATGCCCAAGTTTAAAGACCCATTTGCCTGCTTTCACATGCAGACCTGTAGTTAAGATTTCTCCAAGGCTGTCTCTACCTGCTGTGGAGCTGCCGCTCTGCTCGCTTGAGGCGTTCTCTGATTTGTGACATTGCTCCTGTAATCACAGCATAGGTCTCAGACAGGAGGATGTCATCGCTGCCTTCAGCGCAGAGAGGGGAACCGGTCATTAAAGAAAAGCGTGCAGGCTTGCAGAATACAGTGCGGGAATCATTAATAGCCTCAGCAGCCCCGGCACAGTTAGTGTGGGACGACCAGAGCTGCGAAGACATTCTGTTTTTAACTGGTTCCTCGTGACTTATTTATAACAATGTCACGGAGCCACAAATCAGTATGGCAACTATATAAAAAGGGGGCAATGCAGTTTTTCCTCCTCAAACACCAGTATTCTATCAATGAAGAAGTTTGCCCACCAACCTGATGGAATCCTTTTTTGGGAGGGTTGAGGTGACGTTTCCGTGGCAGAATGTTTCTAAAGATAACAAGTGGGGTCTATTTTTAGTGCACAAAGCCCCATTGTATACATTTGCCCTCTTTGCGTGTCTAATAGTGCTCCTATGCATTGATTAATTGCATATTAGTGTACGCGAAAGCAAGCAAGCTTACGTAAGAGCCCATGGCTATAAATAGCCCCTTTTCAACGGACCTGAGATTGAAAAAAGGGAGCCCTCTACATCTTTATGAGATCAGAGGGCGTTAACGATACTCCTGGCAATAGGGCACAGAGGGTGGCCGGTTTGCTTCCATACAAACGCTCAAGGTTGTTAGCTGTACATAATTACTCCATTCATCAAAATATGCATCTCGATAATTGCTTGGGGATCAGCCGAGCCTGGGGAAGTGGTGGAGGGGATTCTTTCAGTGCTTACTGAAAGAAAAAGGAAAGAGAGAGAGTGAGAGAGAGGCTCATCCTTAGTTCTCCCAAATGAGCTGAAGGCATCATTAATGAGATTGCGGCATTCCAGTGTCAGGGATTCTGAAGCGGCTTCTTTGTGCCGAGGGAGCTTTATTTACAGCTGTTGTGATTTTCTGCAGCACCCTACGATGCCTCTCCAATCAAACCAGTTCCATTCAAGCCGCCTGCTCATTCATGAAGAAGATGATAGACAAAGCGAGGGGGTGAGAGAGAGAGTGTTTTGGAGCCAATGATGGGTCAGCTCCAGGATTTCCCCACTTGCCCTCTTGCCCATTGAAACTGGCCATGCAGAAATGGGACAAACCACTCTGCCTGACTCTGTGCAAATTGTACCAAAGAGAGAATATAGCCTGAATGATCAGGAATTCCAGTTGACCAGGACTGTCAGTTGATACAAAAGTCTATTCTTGGGACACTGAGGGGTGAAAGCTTCCTAAAGAAAAAGTAAATCTAAGACATTTTAAAGCAAAAGAATGCTTTCTTTAAACATATTTACATTCATTCATTTATATTCAGTAAGCTCTTTATCCTGGTCAGGGTTGAGCTGGATCCGGAGCCTATCCCAGGAACACCGGGTGTGAGGCGGGAATACACCTTGGATGGAACGCCAGACTCCACCAGTGTCCTTCAACCCTGGAGCTCAGAGTCAGCTTTTATTCAGATCCTCCAAAAGAAGAATCAGTTTTAGTCAATTTTTGAGTGCTTTCTACTTTCTAGCTGTGTTGGAGGTGTCATGGATTGTAGTGGGCATTTTGATCCCATAAGCACTTTCCTGAGTGACTGTTTAATAAAGATCCCACATTGCCTTTAAGTGCAGCAGCACAGCAGGATGGTACGCTCCACAGATAAACCGGGCACAGGAAGGCAGCCTAATGATAAGCATGAGATGACCACTGGAGCTCTGTGTGTTTAGTGGACGATTCAGGGGGCGTGACCCTGTGTTTACGTGCTGAGCCTCACATGTGACCTCTGTCACTGCCAATGAAAGGTTACAACAGAGTCCTCAAAGAGGAGAGAACGGATATGAGTGCAAACGCCAAAATTTGTTATAGCAAACAGAACACGTCCCTGTAGGTTAAGAAATAAAGTCCACTCGCTTGCAGTTCCGATTGTCAAATCTTGTGCAAACAGGAACCGATGTCGATAAACCTGTGTTGATAACAGTGCTGTAGTATCTCTCTCTGCCATCATTTTACTCTGAGAGAACTGAAGTTACATCTTATATAAAAGCTGAAATGTGTCACTGATCTTGAATCAAAATGACAAAATGCTTTCCTGTATTGCTTAATGTCATTAGAGATAGGAGAGTCAACACAACACGCAGATTTGATTGTTCACAGCGGTGTCGAATGTGTAAGGAATAAAACACATGAGGGTGTGCTGTTATAGGAAAATAATCAAGGATATTAAAGAAGATGATTATTTTCTAATGACAGCACATACTGAAGTGTTTTATTCCTTAAAATTCAACCCCGACCCCTTTTTTTTCCCTCTTTTGAAGTTAATAAGACACAAAAATCACAGCTTGTCATGTTACAAAGACGACAGAGCCACTAGCTTATAATTTATGTCCTACAATCAATCTCAATAATTTCAGTTAATGTAACAATGTCTTTGTTCAGCACTGGCTATAACCTTACAGATAACAGCTTTAGGTTAAAGATGAAGAACGAAGGGAAATTAAGCTTAATGTAAAGGTTTTCTCAACATAAAAGCTTTTTATGTTAAAGTATGCATTTGACAGAGAACTGTAGTGCACTTGTGAGAATGAGAGAAGTGTTTAGCTAGCTAATCTATACTTGGAATCGGCATTTTTACTAACCAGATAATTTGGTTTAGTCATACTTAAACGCAAAAATCAACTTTTTGACATTTAAAATGAACATTATTTCAGATGTGATTTTTTTTTGCTCTACTTTACAGCCCTGATTCACCTTTATTCTATTTAAATAACAATAATAATAATAATGCACCAGTGCCATTTAATATGTTTTAAGGATATATCAAGTTTTAACCATCTATTTTTTTTTTTTTTTTTTTTACATGAGGCCTACATTATTTTGTTCTAACCAGTTTAGGAACCTTATGATGATTTTGGAAATGAAGAACAGAAATGTGAAAATATCAGTTCCTCTCAGAGGGAACTGATTGACTTTTTATTATGTTTCTAATCCCCGCTTCTAGCCAACACTTCTGAGAGTAAAATCAAAAGAAGGCCGCTCCATCAGTCATGCAGAGTGAGAAGGAAATTCAAAGCTTAGCAAAGTCGGTCCTCCATCACTGTGACACTCGATCTTTCACCAAGCAGTGTGTTTGACATTGTTATCCACCATGGATGGGAAATGTATCACAGCTCTGCTTTGTTTAAAAAAAAACAGCTTCTGATGTTAGATCTGAAGAGCCTTCTAAGATTTCAGACCTAGCAAGAACTTTTGGTGAGAGATTTTATGAAAGATACAGGTCCGTTCCACTTGGCGACCTTGAGGCGAGTGAGCACAAAGTTTTGGATGTAATCAGCGGTTTATCAAGCCACATTTTCTGAGGGGAATAGCATCATCGCTGCTACATTGTTAAAAAGTGCCTGGACAACCTGTAGCAACTGAATAAAAAAGGCTGGGAAATTCTTTCTTAGTTTCATAGGGCTCTTGTTTTCAGTGGAATATCAGATGACAAGGTGAAAGAAAATATCGCCAATTCCTGGATTCCTCTTCAAATCTTGGCATCATTCCCATTTTGAGAGCATTCTCTGTTTTATATATATATAAAATCTAGTATTTATAGGACCAGAAGGGTCAAAGATTTGAGAGGTTTCAGTATTAAGTGGGCTGTCCTTACCAATATCAGGTAACACATCATATATCTAAAGCAGACATGTTGACTAAATAGTTGGAATGAACACTAACTCTTTGCTGTTGATGAAAGCGACAGGAGAGAGGCCGTATCTCAAATCAATAAATCATGTGTTGTAACTGAATCGGAGCAGGCTTACAGACTTACACAGTCATGTGCGAATTATTGGGAAGGCCCTTGTCATAACACGACACGCTTTATGTACACAAACGGAGTGCCAGGATTTTAGCAGCAGGAAATGTTTTTATGGAGAAGGACTAGGTGTTGACGAAGGATTGCAGATGGTGGAGAACAGCTCTGACTCTGTCAGACAGCGTTTGGGTTCTGTTGGTGGTGTTAAGACTGGCCTGGGATCCTGAATCCACTCAGCTCTTGCTAGCACTCCATTACACCAAACAAACACCAAATTATTTGGATCATTTACTTGTAAATCAACTGCTTAAATCTGTATCTTGGGAATAGACTCTTGAGTGAGACTTTGGGAGGTGGGGGCGGGGCTTTCAATTTGGTTAAAATGGTCATTGGTTAACCAGGACAGTCATTTTTAAAACACTATCATGCTGTGAATCATGACAAAAGGTTCAGTAATATGATGCTCCTGAGTACATTATACACATTACCTCAATTTCCTCCAATTCTGGCTAATGGAATACCAATTTTGCAGTCCTGCTTTAAATCCTTAAATTGTCCACACTGACCTAATTTCTTCCTCTTGTCTTTGGCAGTTGATGTTCCTGATATGGTGAAGTTTGACATCTCTAAGGAGAGTGCTGCACAGTTCGTGGTGGAGCAGGCCAATGTGTGGATCTTCCTCAAACTGGCAAAGGGAAGCCACGCGAAAGGCAAAGTTTCCCTGCAGCTCCTGCAGACCCCGAGTGTGAGCACAGAGTCGAATGCAGACTCCCAGGATGAGGTGTTGGTGTCTCAGAAGATGGTGGATGCCCGGCGTAGTGGCTGGCACACCCTGTCCGTGGGAGCCAGTGTGCAGGCACTGCTGGACAGGGGCGGTGGAGAGCTGTGGCTTCGTGTGTCATGCCCGCTGTGCGCTGACGTGGGTGCAGTGCCAATCCTCGGTGAAGGAAAAGGGAAGGAGCACTCGCAATCACACCGCCCTTTCCTGATGCTGGTGCTACGTCCGGCTGAGGAACGGCAACACCGGCGCAGCAAGCGTGGCCTAGAGTGTGAAGGCAACATGCGCGCATGCTGCAAGCGCCACTTCTACGTCAACTTCAAGGACATCGGCTGGAGCGACTGGATCATCGCACCCTCAGGATACCACGCCAACTACTGCGAGGGTGAGTGCCCAGGCCACGCTGCTAACATGGCGGGTACGGCACTTTCCTTCCACTCCACCGTCATCAACCACTACCGTATGCGTGGCTACAGCCCGTTTGCAGGCATCCGGTCATGCTGCGTTCCCACACGTCTCCGCGCCATGTCCATGCTCTATTACAATGAAGAGCAAAAGATCATCAAGAAGGACATCCAGAACATGATCGTAGAAGAATGCGGCTGCTCATAAAATTAATAAAATGAAAACCACAAATCTTGTGGAACTGTTTCAAAACTGCTTAGCCAAGGTCGAAGCACATGATTGGTGGATTAGCAGCCTAGGCTGGCCCACAAACATTTCCTGAACTGTCATTGTTTTTGACTTGAACATGCTCTGTTCATGAACTGTTCTATTCAGGACTCGATTTGAGTGATCTCTGTGGCACTTTCATATAAATGTAAAAAAAAAAAAAGAGAAAGAGGCGTAATATATTTTTGTTATTTGAAGGGAAAGCGGAAATATGAGGGAACAGGTGCATGGTCAGGATAAAATGTTGTTCCGTGTTCTCTGCGCTGCAATAAAAAGAAGCATCTCGGAAATATGAATCCGAGGGAAAAAAAAAATGAACTATGCAACTGGTGTTATTGGATGTTCATTTTTGTCAATCATGTTTTTATGGTTTTCTTTTGTGGACCCTTTTCCAACAAAAAAAAAAATAGTTGGTTGTATTTCTTTTTTGAAAAAAAAAAATATACTTGAAGAAATGTAGTTGGACCAGCTACTGGAGCCAAACTATTATTATTTTTCTTATTATTATTATTATTACCTATAAATTATGAATGTTGACGAAAAGTGATCAGGATTTGCACTAAACCAACATTCTTATATCAGCCACACAAGAATACGATGTACATCTGGAACTTTATATATAGTATACCAAAGATCCTACATATTAATAGCTTTCAGAACAATTCTTCATAACGCCCAGCTTGACTGTGGTATTAGCCCAATTAGCAACAATACACGGCCAACTATACGTATCATTGTCTAATCCAGTTTTCAGTTTTCCTCAGTGTTTCCTAAATGTACAGTTTTCATGCAGTTTTATGGTCCAGGCGTTCAATGCCATGATCTTACAGCCTTCATACAAACCATCATGACACCATGCACCAAGATAAAATACAAACTTTTCATGAACGAAAATGACTGACAAAACAAACCACGATATGTTGAAGGAAGCTTTTGGATGTTGAACATGTTGACTTTTTATGTATAGATCTCTAAGATGGGGTGACAGGATGCATTGTTGTACAAAATGTGCTTGTTATGTTTTATATCTAATTTATTTTGCAGCATACTCTTTGCTTCACTATTAAAGCTGAACTGTAAAAGTAATCCTCTTGTGCTGATCTTTGTTTATTTATTAAATTAGAGACTCAGCCAGTTGTGTCTAATTTAAGGATTTGCAGCTGTATCCCTTAAGGTTCATAAAGCTGGAGTTGATTTGTTCATTAGAGGGTTTGATGCTTAGCAGATGGACAGAAAGTGTTAAAAAACATCCTCTAACTGGGGAAAATGAAGTTTAGCCAATCGTGCATACGAACTTATTGAATTTCTAATTAATTTTTTACTTTTTCTGAGTGAACCATGTTTAGCAAACTTCGACTTCTCAACACGATATTTATTGTCATCTCATCAACACAGATGTATTGATTGGAAGGAAATAGTACAACAGATGACTACATATGCACCTTGAAGATGTCTAACCAAATTCATTTGAGTCTAAATAAACCTTTGCTTGTAGCTCTCTCTCTGAGCTGATTTGCTGTGTAAGGATAAGAGTGGCTGAGCCAAGGTGCAGAGGTAATTACTGCTCTCATCACTCCACAAATGAAAGCTATCTAGTTCTCTTTGGGAATAATGCCGGGCATTATTGCTTTCCTTGCCACATTAGAGGCGTGCAACGGGACTGGAATCCTGTGTGACTTAACAAAAAAGTCGCAGGAGCAAGTTTTTTTTTTTTTTTTTTTAACCTTTGTGTGGGCGGTCAGATATGAGGCTCACCACTTTCATTACCATGGGAACTTACTGGGTCTAAATCACTAATTTGTTTATATTTTAGGAAAGCAGAACCAACTAATGTCACTAGGAAATATTATGGACAAGTACAAACAAAAATAAAACCTGAGGAAGCAGACTAGTGGGATTGATCAAACTTTCTGCACAAGTTGGTGGGATTGGTCAGAATAAATTCAGGAATGGCTGGGAGTCAGAATTCCTTTGGCAGTGGGCAGAATTCCATTACGAGTGGGTGAGATTAGTCAGAATTCCTTCAGGAGTGGAAGGATTGATAAGAAGTTGTATGGAGAGCATACAGAAGTGGACAGAATTCCTTCAGACATGGGCAGGAGTGGTTAGATTTCCTCTGGGAGGTGGCAGATTTGGTAAAAATTTCACCAGGAGCAGATGGGATTGGTCAGAATTCCTTTCAGGAGTGAATCGATGGGTCAAAATTCCTTTGGGAGCAGGCAGGATTGGTCAGAATTCCATAAAGTGCAAGCAGGATAGTTCAGAATTCCTTTGGGATTAAGCAGGAGTGGTGAGAATTCCTTTGGGAATAGGTGGGATTAGCCAGAATTCCTTCGGGAGTTGGAAGGATTCCTTTGGGAGCGGGCGAGATTGTTAAAAACTTCTTCAGGACCAGGAAGAATTGGTCAGAATTCCATCAGAAGCAGGCAGGATTAGTCAGAATTTGTTTGGGAGTGAACAGGAGTGTCAGAAGTGTTTTGGGAGCAGGCAGGATTGGTCAGAATTCCTTCAGGATTGGATGGAAGTGGGATTTAAAAAACCTGTACACCTCTGGGCCAAGCATTGTCAAACTTTTACACTCAGGGATCTTGAAAAAAAAAAAAAAGTATAGATTTATTTGCAAACAAACTTTTTAGGCATTATTTAAATTTTGGCTGTTTATTGGAGCCAAAGTGGGTTTTTTTCCGGCCATAGAACCAATTTTTATTAAAAACTGTCACATTCCAGTTGACTATACTCATAAATAATAATAATAATAATAATAATAATAATAATAATTGTGCTGCAACTTTCAAATGGCCTAGACCACTTTCACTCATCACTATATTGTTGCATTACTGTGTATTTGGGGGGGAAAAAATCTGTAGCTATGTTGCATGTGTACAATTTATTCAGTTATTTCTCATTGTTATAATGATCACACCCCTCTGTTCCAACTGGACCTGGATTTCACAGCATGATCACATTCCCATTGTGCAAGTGAGTAAAAACAAAAAGCCATGCCAGATCTCCACCTAAATAAGTTGAGACACCTGACCTGAGACTTTTCAACACATGCTCATCCCAGTTGCTTCTTCAGCAGGATATAAACCTTACATGCACTCCAGCTAATCCGCAGAACGCATATGTGCAAGGTGTTGACGTGCCGTAAAAACAGGGTTTGTGAAATTACCTGTGCTGACACGTCTGTCTTGTCTTTGCAGCAATCATATACAAAATGTGTCAGTGAAAAAGGAGTAGCATGTCCATATTTACTTCATGGAATGCGGAGAATGTGTTGCGTAAGATCATGCTGAGAATCAAACCCGCGGATTATACAATACTGACTAGACGGTGAAACATACTGAAAAAAAAATCAGCCTGAGCATTCCTTTTCCTTCAAGGGCAAATGCCACGTGCTTGCAGTGCCTGCTTTTTACCCCAAAGGTCTAAGAACAAGCTCTTGAAACAGCAGACATTCCAGTGGTTAAACCCACACACACACACACACACAATTATTCAGTAAGGGTTTAGAGGACAGACATGATTTTCAGCTATTTGCATCTTTTTCTAACCTGAGCCTTATATTTATCAGCTCTTGGACAGTGTGACATGGTTCAGAGTGAGAACACAGTGCAGTCCTTTCTCTGGTCATGAGCCGAAGGTAAAATCAATATTTACCTATTCAGTAAATTCCCATTTCAGTAATTATTCACTAAACGACATCATCATCATCATCATAATAATAATAATAATACTAATAATAATAATAATAATAATAATAATAATATACACATGGTAGCTCAACATGCTGTACAATTACAGTAAAGTAGTAAACAGTGATAGGATGTACAGGATAAAATAAAAATATAAGTACAAAAGTAAGTATAAGGAGATAATAAAACCCACAAATGTAGAATAAAATTAAACTTATATAAAAAAGATTGAAATAAAAAATCGAATAAAATCCTTAAATATTTTTTTTATAAAAGTATTAATTTAAATATAAACAAATATAATTAAAATGAAATTTATTACAAATACAAAAACAGAGGAAGTACCTTCAGTTAAATGTCAAGTGAAAAAGATTTCAAATGCTTTTTAAAAGAGTGTATGAAGCACGACTGCTTAATGCGAAGTGGTGTTGAGTTTTATAATACTTAAATGTTTGTTTCAGATGGTTTTATTTACTTTTGTGCTACTAAACACTGTCAAGAAAGAAATATTAATTATGTCTTGCTTAAATCTCAAATATATTAAATGCAAACCACGTTATTTATTTCCTTTCACATGTGACATTTTATACACTATTCATTTTAATCACTTATGATTTTTATACATGATTCATCTATTTACAGATTTTTTTTAAGTGATTAATTTATTTTCACGTGATTTTTCCACATGATTCATTTATTTGTACTTGTGATTGTTACACGATTCATGTACTTTCACAGATGATTTTCTTCCACATGATTTGTTTATTTGTACATGTGATTTTCCACTTGATTCATTTATACTCATGTGATTGTTACACAATTCATTTAATTTAACATTTTTTTTATTTTTTACACAATTATTTTCACGTGATTTTTCTTCTACATAATTAATTTATTTCCACGTGTGATTTTTTTTACACATGATTAATTTTTCACATACTCATTTTTCACATGATTTGTTTAATTTCACATGATTTTTACACATTATTAATATTTTCCAAATAAGACATGCAGTTTCAATTTTAAATGTGATTTTCTAATGTGATTAATTTTTTTCATGTGTTCACAGACTTGAGTTCACATGTGCAGGTATAACATGATGAAATATTTGTCACATGATCACATATTACTGACATAATCACGTGATAAACTTGTATGTGATATTTCTATAAGGGAACAACTGTAAACGTTACCTATATAATATTTATATTTTAACGGCAAACTGTTTAACAATATGACTAATAGCAATGATATATTAAAATCTGAAAAAATAACCAGTTCATATCAACATGTTTTCTTTAATAGCCCAATTTTAATGCAAGACTTATAATGAAACTTTTATGACGTTTCACTTGACTTGATTATTGCGGTATCACTGCGGATCCTCCTGCTACATCCTACTGAGATGTTTTGTCACCCAACAAGGCCTAGTGCACATCCTGATCTCATCTGAGACAGAGCAGCTCCTCCGCCCTGATAGCGTCTCAGCACGGACACTTACTCAGAGCGTCCAAGATGAGCGTTATCTCAAGGTTGCCGAGGGCTTCATGTCATGCCAACCTCGACAGTTTTCAGGCGATGAAAGGGAAGAAAGGTCGTAAAGAAAGGAAACTGGTTCTGAAGTTGGCCTTGCTGCACTGACCTGTGGCAGAACTCCACACAAGGTGGTCTATTGTTTTCAAGGCTGAGAACAACGGCGTATCATGTCTGCCGGCCTGGTCAGCTTTCTCACTTCCACAATGGGAGTGAGAGTGACTGGGAAATCTAACACTCACCTCTTTGTTCTGGGGGAAAAATTAGAACGGCTGCGTTCAGACTGCGCGGCTCCTGTGTTATCGCGACGAACCCTTCTCTTCCCTCTCTGCCGAGACATGAACTCCTTTATGGTGCGCTGTATACCGGCTCGCACTTGGCCGACGGGAATGTAATACCTGCCGTGGGCACAGAAAGTGCATTCAGGACAAGAGAAAGGACCCAGATAAGACACAGCCTGGCATCACAGAGCAAGACCTACACGACCCGGTCAGTCTGTGCACTGACCTGTAAATCTCATCAGTGTACTGTATTTGTCATGTGATTAGCACATGAAAAAGAGTTCCTAAGCTCCAGATGTTCTTTGGAGCTCTTTGCACTAAAACTAACTATTCATTACAAAGTGTCATGTTGACACAAGTGAAGGTAAAACATCAGAAGAAATTCCTGGGTTTCTTTAGCAATGTAAATATGTGCATTCGTTCATTTTATTTAAGTATAGCACAGAGTACAGAGTTGTGTAGTTGAGGATTGAAGGCCTGACAATGGCCTTGTGGCAATGCTGGGATTTGAATTTACAACCTTCTGGGCACTAGCGCAAAACTCGAGCCATATCATATTTCATATATACATCATATTTACATAGCATAACCCTAATTAACCTTATTACCCTATAACACTACATCCAAAAGTGTTTTATTCCTCTTACCACAGCAATTTGGCAACGATTGAAACTGTTTGTTTGTATATTTAAGAAAATTATATACTTTTTATCCATTTATAGTTACATTTAATGTTTTGGAACATACACATACAAGCTAGCTATCAGTCGTTTCCTATAAAGTTTTCTTTTTCTCTCTTTAGAAGTTATTAAACAAAAAAGCAGCCATGTTGTCATAGTACCAACAATACGGAATGCTAAATTTACCATCCATAAATGCTAAATAAAAAGAAAAATTCATCATATCAATGTTTACTTATGTTTTTGAAATCTATTTATGTGGCGCATCCGCCCTACAGGTCCCTGTTTATGCTGTGTAGGTTTTACGAAAAAAAAAGAGATCAATCAAAACACTGAAACGTTACACTATCTCATTAAAAGTAATGAGCTCACATAGATGAGCTAATCACATAGCTCAGTTGATGAATGTAAATGCTTTACATTTTGTAGAAATTTTGTGGATTTTTTTCCATGTATGATCAGAAAAGCTAACTGGTCTTGTGTATTGTAAATGACTTCAATAATGAAAATATGATCATTTTGTCATATCTCCAACCCCTGTATTGAAGGCAAGTATCTAAAAGGCCACAATTAATTCTCAGTCATTGTTTTATCTCTGTTATGAAATGCACACTACTTAAAAACTCAGTACTGGTGAAATTAAAATGCAGATGCTTTGATATGAGAGATCTCTGAACAGAACTAGAGTGTAAATGAACTGCCCTGAAGTAAACCAAAGTTGAAAAAAAAAAAACCAAACAGTTTCTCCAATGGTTAAAGTTCATTAATGCGTCTACCTCAGCCAGGGTCACCATGTGCAAACTGAAGCTGGACTGATAACAGTGGCGCTGGTGCAAAGACGGTGCGCAAAACCAGCAGAAACGGCAGTCAAAATGAGGATAATATTCTGCAAGCAGAAAGAGTGTGTTGACCGTCTTGGTCAGTGGCCAACGCTGGTGTCAGAAGCTTACGGTAAAGCAAAGCATGGCGCAATGCTGTTCACAATTGCCTTCTGGGTGGCAAGATGATAGCATTTTTTATGTGATTAATATCTATTTCTAGGTTCTGGTATACACTTGCATGTATGTTCTGGTATACACTTGCAAAAAGTTTGTGAATCTTTTGGATTTCTGCATTAATTTCTCATAAAATGTGGTCTGATCTTCTACCAAGTCTTAGTAAATGTTTTTATTTAATATGCTTTTTTACTGATAAAAAGCATATTAAATACAAAAATAGCATTGCGCATTTCTGTCAAATAGTAAAAAAAATTCTCCCATAGAAAATTAGTCCCAGAAGCATTGTGAAACATCCAGAAAGACTTTGGTAAACTTTGCACACAACTGGAAAACAATGGCTTCCTCTGTGGTGCCATCCATTACTAACACTTCGTCCCAACTGTGAAGCATGTGAAGCAACTGTGGGTAGCATCGTGGTTTTGGGCTGCTTCCCTGTCTCAGGGCTCAGGTCAGCCTGCAGTTATTGAGAGAAGAATGAAATAAAGACATTGGAGAATAGGAGAATGTCAAGGTAGCAGTCTATCACCTGAAAGTTGAAAAACACATGAGTAAGTCAACAACAAACCGGTGTAAAAAGAAGAAAATGTGTGTTTTTATAAAGGCCAAATCAGAGCCTGACTGAGATGCCATGGCATGACCTGCAAAGGGCTGTGCATGAAATCTCAAAAACATTTGGTGGAGGTTCTAAATACAAGGTTTGATCTTACTTTTATTCTTCATAAACTATAGCTGTTTCTGTGTTATTAGTTTAGGCAGAATGCGATTGTCTATTACTATGATTCAGATGAAGATGAAACCATTTTATGAGTAATTATCCAGAAATCCATGACTAAAATTAAGTCCAAGTAAATTTACAAAAGTTAAATCACAGTTTCTGAATGTTGATAACTTACTGAACTCTTGTCTCCAAGTGTAAATATTAAAACTTTTTTTCAGCCTAATTTCACAATTTTCAATTTTGCCAACGCCCACAAGCTCATGTTGTTCATTAAGGTGTTGCTTGTGTTGGTCATTGTTAGATGTAATTATAATCTGTGACAATATGATCTTTGGTTAATGTAGGTGTTGATTATTTGGCTTTTTTATGTATGATTAATAAAAATAATAAATTAATGGATGTGGTAGTTACTTTGTTAATGTTCCACACAGTGTGTCAGTGCTGACGTTTATGATTTGTTCATGTTACCTAATATACTAAATAATGTCAGTTAAGAGAACCTTAGTGTAAAGTATTTCCATAATGCTTTTAATGATATTTATTTGAATTCCAATTAAATGATGTTGGCTTGGGTTGTTTGCAATGCTACATGCACGGATATCTCACCAACATGTCAATAAGCTTAATAAATAACTAGCCTCTGATTTGCATACGCTTGCCATCTTTCCCAATAAGAAAACAAGAATTACAGCTCTAAGGACACAGATGTCATGCTACCACTAAGTTACTGGACCAATTTGCAGTTTTGTAATTAGTCCAATATGCAGAGTAAGAAGTTACTGCAAATAAAAGGCAACCTAATCGTGTTTATGTTCATGTTTAAGCTATCCACATTTGTAACCACGGTGTAATGGCAGCTATACAAATCTGTGTCAAGTGAAAATATATCAAAATTCTGTATGATTTGTAAACCGTTAGTGGTCCTTAAAATGCATAGTGTGAAAACTCCCACCACACTCTGGCAGGACATGAGAGCGGTACACAGTGTTCCCTATATTTGGCCTGTGGTTGTTCTCTTTTACAACTTTGCCAGCTCTAGCATTCCTTGTTGTTTTAGTCTTATTAGTTTCCATTGAGAAGTGGTGGGTGGTAGGATGGTTAGTGTGTGTCTTCAGGCCAAGCACGGAAACCCTGAAGCACAACACAAATAAGCGATCCAAATATGATGAAAAAAATTGCATTTCTGAGAGTACAATAGAAAAATCAGAAAACACAACATTTATTATGAAACATTTATTATGATTACTTATGAAACAGTAATTTTCCCATGAATAATTTTATATTCAATATTCAACATGTACTGTGAATAATTACATTTAATGTTGTGGAACATCTGTGAAACAATTTAGTTCGTGTTCTTACTTACGTTATAGCAGCTATAAACAGTTGGTCCTTCACCAGCCTCTCTTAATTCTTTCTCTTATAGAGTAGTGTATGTTGTACCCAATCAGTGACAAGCATACAAGACGAAAACATTGCTGCTTGTCATGTTACAGAATGAGAGCATTAACATAAAGCTGTGTTTATAGCTGATGTGTAGCTGCACTATTGTCAGAGCACCTTCTGACCAATCAAAATCGAGGCATTAGCTTCAATGATATGGTAGTTAATTAACATTGTGTATGGATTATTTCATATTTACCATATTTCCATTAATCCGAAGTTGCTGTTTTTTGGTACACGCCTTTGTGTTTTCTCAGTATTTTCTGTTTTTTATTTCCTTGTTTTGCTTTTTTGGTGGATTTCAAGAACGTTCCTGCTCCTGGCACCAAGCAATAAGTCAATGTAGTTCCTAACAGAAGTGAGTCACAAGTTATGCCAATTCGTAAAAGTCAATTCTGGCAATTTATCTTAGGAAGTATCTTATTAGTTTCACTGCAAAACCCTTAAAGCTTAAAAGCAACAAGTACACTCACACGTAGAAGGGTGCGTGCAAATCTCAGAAAAGTGTGCCAATCCCATGTTATGTGTATAGTTTAGCCAAAACCATGACAAATGTACAGTGTCTGTAATCTCCTGGAAAGTTGAGGCTTTGGAAATGAAGTTTAGTCATGACCACAGCAAGAGACACATGGCTTTGGAAAGCTGGGAGATGAATAAATAGGAGAATAGAGGTTTCTCTCTTTACCATCTCGGCCGGTCATGCTTGAGTTGGTCTTTTTGGATAGCAGCCAGGTCTGAAGACACGCTATGATGTGAGCTTCATCCATTGTGCTATTCTAGGCCCAATGGGAAGTGAGGTAGCAGAGGTAAGCTGCCATCGTCTCCTGCCACGTTGACCTCAGGCACCTTGTGTCTAAATGGCATTTTTTTACAAAAATGTTGTCAGATTAAAGCTTTTCTCATAACCCAAAACATGGTTTGAATATCACTTTATTACAGCAATTGAAAAAAAAAGTGGGATCAGTTTGTAGGGAGATTTCATTTTGAGGAATTTCAGGAGTCAATTCAGGACATGTTGAAATGTTTATGATCAGGTGTAAGCACTACATTAAAAGTTGGCAAGGCACCATTAAGGCAAATTTACAGGATTAAACAGCTCTGCTTCTCTGTTTTTGTCATTCCACACAATGACCACCCAGGATCAAATCCCAGATATGCTGAACACAGGGCTAGAGATAAGTATAAATCCTCAGAAAATGTGTTTGCTAAACCTTTTAACCAAACCTACCTAAAAAAAAAAAAAAAAGAAAAAAGACAGCTCTCTCCATAAAAGATGTGCATGCAATTTAAACAGAACTCTTTCATATCACAAATTGCAGCCTTACACATAATGATGTGATTACAGCATGATTTTCACTTGTAGAACATGAAACTTGAACGATTCATGTTTAAAGTCTGGGTCTGCTTAATCGTTTTGTATGGCTTTGGCACATATGCTGGTTCCATCTTGATTTTTGGCTTTCCTGTGTCTTGTGGTCTCGGGTCATTCGAAATGCCCTATTTATAGATGGGAATTATCCAGTTAGAGGAAATGGTTTGGGGGGGAAAACACATTTATACAGATTTTTCACTTTCCTCAAGTGTCTAAAGTTTGCTTCTTCTGTTTTCCCCTGGAGCTAGAAGTCTAGCATTGCTAACACATAGCTAGTGGAAACTGCTGAAAACTTCACTCACTTTCCATTGAACAGGTCGACTCATTAAGTAATGTTAAAAATAGACTTGCCGTTGTGCTGACTCACTTTAGCACAGTATAACATAGCTATGGCACAAAACTGTATAACAGCTAGCATGAAGATGATTTTAAAATGCACTTCAGCTAGCACCATGCCAATGATCAATACTAAGATTTAGATTAGGACTAAGATTTCATGAGCCTACTTCGTTAGCCTCATAGCTCTAGTGCAGAAATAAGGGAGCACAAGCATATCTTGGTTGTCCATTCACAACATTTTACTACATTAAACATTACATCCAAGAGAATAGAATATACAGAGTTTGATTTACAAAGACCAGATTTGTTAAACTTTGGATTCATGTCTATTATCAATAACCTTCATAAACAGAATACAGAAATAGAAAAGTGAACACTAGAAGCTCTGTTGACTATTTTTAGGCTTATATTACTAGCCTGGCTAGCTTTTTTAAATTAATTGATTTTTTTTTTACATGTTAAGTGGATTTTAGTTCATTAGGGCATCTAAATAACAATTAATCCACTGAATATGTGTTTATTTGATTTTCCCCATATCAGAACCTTTAGAGTAACAGTCACTAAAGTTGAGTAGCTTTACTGATTAGCTTAGATTGGCTAACCAAACTGACTATTTCTCTGAGGTAAAATATGTATTTTAATGGATATAAACCCAAATCCTTTTTGATTTCACTGCACCAACTGTAATTAAACATTTTTCTTTTTACACTTCATCCATTGAATATGTGTTTATTTGATATTCTCCATTTTAGGACCTTTACAGTAACAGTTGTTAACCTCACTGACTAGCTAGCTAGCTTAGTGTCTGGTTTGTGTGGCTTTCGTTGTTTTTTCTGTGTAAGAAGATAAAATTATCTGACAAGATAAAATTAATTTTAGCTAATTTTGTCCTTGTTTAAGAGACTTTTAAGGCATTAGGGTATCTCCAGGTCAATTTATTAATGTATATTAATAAATTAAATGAATGTATATAAATAAATAAATTATTATGTATAATAAGTATATTAATGTAGCTATTCCACAAAACCTTTGAATATGATTTGAATACACTATCTGTAACTTGATGTGTTTTTGATTTTTTTTTTCTTTTTACCTTTCATTCACTGAATATGTGTTTGATTTTTTTCCTCAATCTCAGACACTTACAGTTGCAAAGATGTATGACTGACTAGATAGCTTAATAACCAGTTTGCATGGCTTTAATTTATTTTTCTGTGTAGCAAATTTTTGGCTACCAAGACAAAATTATTCTAGTGCTTATTTTAGTGATAATGTGTAGACTTTAGAATGCTTTCCTAAATGGGTATCTACACAGTGCTGTTCCTGCATTATGAAACAAAAATACAAGAAATTCAAGTAGTTTCTATGATGATCTTTTCCTTAATATCTGATGCATTTTTGCCTGCGATTTGCAATTATTAAATTTGAAATGCAATGAATCAATGAATTCAGAGTACAAGAAGACTGAATGGCAGTGAATAAGGGAAAGAGTAAAGTGATTATGGTGAGTTGCACATGGTGTGTTGGCCTCACATGCATTTTTCCTCTGATCGTCCTGGAGATGCTGACTCACTCGCACAGCAATTGTGGGTGATTAAAGTGTAAATGCCATGTGTGCCACCTCCACATACTATGCACACACACACACACACACACATGTGCCAGGCCAGGAAGCACACTCGATCATACATACAACAGTGCATATCCTCTAAAAGAACACGTATACAGTGAGCACATCCTGTATTACAGGCTATGTCTGTCATATTCCTGTAAACGCATTGCCATTTTTATAGGTCAGTTAAATCAAAGTACACTAATGTGCATCACACTTCTCTCTCCGTGGCAAATTACACCCAGCCATTATCATGGAGCACGTGGTGTGTGGGAGCTCATTAATAATGGCTAAAGTGTTATTGCGAGCGTGTTTGTAGTTTAGACTTGCTCTGTTTAAGGATGTGTCAGATGAGTAATGAGAATAAAGCCCTGCAATTCTAAACACGAATCCCAATAGCACATGATTTAGTTTGGTTACAATATATGTGAATAATGCATTTAAACATTTACAGTTTTTTTTTAACAAGCAGTTATTGGTTTAAGGGCAAATGAAATCTCCTTTTGTAGAATTTAAAAAGGTTAACCGCTGTACAAGACTAGTGCTTGAACATGTTGTTCTGACTGTTTCAGGAAATCTCAGTGTTTATTAGATACTCAAGTATGTGCCAAGCTGAAGAGGTACAATTAGTCCTTTGCTATTTTTTGCCTAGTTTTATTGGGTTGTTGCATGAGAGATGTATGCGTACATGCAAATACCATATCCTGAGAACTCAGCTCTTGTAATGACATGAGCCAAAATCTGATTTTGCTATATGTTGCTAAATTCTGAACCTTAAACAATGCCTTAGAGGAGATATTTACTTGTTGAAGAGGTTGACGATGAGTGCAGTATTGCCATTGGCTGAGGCGATGATGACACATCCGTCACGAGGCAGCAACATGCCTCTCCTCATCCTCGCTGTCCCTCTGGTGCTGCCCTAACCCCCACATACACACCCTCAAGTGCAACCCACTTAAAGCCCGGGCTCTCTCTCTCTCTCTCTCTCACTCACTGTCTCTCTCTCTTTCTCTCTCTCTGTCAGTTCTGCCCACTACGCTCCTAAGAGAGAGGAAAAATAATAACATCATTACAGATCTGCCCTTGGAAGGTTGCCCTCAGCTCCCCTCCACCTATTACCCCTCCCACACTTCCAGCTGGGTGTATTATGTGCTGATGCTTCTTGCTCATAGTCATACACGAGCGACTGCAGGGTTGGACCTACTGTCAGTAAACACCTTCACTGATTCGAGTCTATTACTCCACTTAAAGTGTGGGAGGCTTCAGCATTTAAGTCATCTTGGAATGACCGGAAGAAAAGAAACTCACAGCCGTGGAAGCCTGGATTGTTTTTAGCCACTCTGTGGCATTCAACAATTCTCTGTTTAGAAATGTAAAATTCGGAAAGAGTGATTTGGAGAATATGAATATAATTCTTTAGAGCACAGCACTGTCTGATTGGTCAGAAGGTTTCGATTACTTTTCTAGAACAGCAGCTCTGGCTGAAAGGCAAATCACATGTTTATATTAATGCATTTGTTCTCATATATTATCATTTCTATAGTGAGGACTTGTGTGATGGACATCCCAGGTAAACAGATTTAAAATCACTAATCACTGACAGGGTGAAGTTTCCTCTTTATTTACTATTTATAGAAGGAGTCTCCTGTGTCGGTGCTTTTTTAACAATCTACAGTAAAACTGCAATTATTTATTGCTTTTTTTGTTGCATGTTTTCTGCCATGGGAAAGTCTTGAGGATGCTGTGGTTTGTGGTTTCTATGTAACAAGTGGTGTATTTTTGAATTATTAACTTGTCTTTAGTGTCTCTTTTTTTCTCACAGGCAGACTTATCTAAAAACCTTATTTTATCTCTGCATTTGTATACTTCTTGTCACACTGGTCCAGTGTTGGCTTGACTAGCTTTTTGACAGATTCCCCTATGCAGTGATAGTTTGCTCTGAAACACTCTCTTAAGGCCTTGTGTGTGTGGATTTTTTTTAAAGAAATTGTGCACATATTGAAGCCGGATCATTGCAAATAACTCTCACTTGTCCTGATTTGTTGACAGTTTAATAAGGAGACTTTACGTGAAGGTATTCAGATTCACAGCTATGTGAAAAATCTCTAGTGGAACAGACCACAGAGTGGATTCTCAGATAAATATGCCTTAGGCATAAGATATTCTTTCATTTTTTGGATGTGTCAATAGGTACACAATGTTCAGCATTTTCCTCAAAATTTCTGACCATAGTTTTGGATAAAGAAGATCATGGAGCACCAGCAACCAGCTCTTATAATGGAGGATCAACCTTTGTTCAGCTTCGTCCCATGTGGATGGGAATGGCCAGTGTTAAAACTCTAATAACCCTTTGTGAAAGGACAAATTTTGTAGCTGAAGCATTGCAAAGAACCTTCACAGTCTAGCAAATAATGTGTGAATGTTTTTGACTTTGTGACGAACTTCTGTTGAAACCACTGACAAAGCTGCTGTTTCAGAAAATGAATCGACACCTTTTGACCATTCACAGTTGATGGGAATGACCACTTAAATATTTTCTTATAGATGTTGAGTTTATCTAAATTTCTGGCTTTGTATGGAACTCCTGTTTTTTGACCACGTCACTGAACTGCCTGCGTACTACCACTCACTTCAGCAGCCACTTAGAAAAAGAAGTGATTCGTTCTTGGGTTTGGCTATCCTTCCGTATGTTTGAGTATGTTTCCTGGTTTCTATAGTAAACGAAAGGTTGGCCTGAAAAATATCCACCAAAGAACTGCAAAACAGATTATGTGGTTGAGGTGATGAACATTTAAGCCGTTTTACCATGCAGACTTCCAGACACATGTTTTCCCTGCGAAAGACAAACTGATCCAAATAACATTTTCACGCAATATTGGGGAAAGTCTTTGAGGACATCCTGTTTAGTATGTTTCATTGCAGTTGATTGTTTTTCCTGACGCTTTAAGTCGAGTCTTAGGTTCACTCTGTCATGGACAGAAAAAAGTCACCTTCTGCTATTGATTTCAATAAGAACAACGTGTTGATGGATAGCAGCCACTAAAACATGATGGAAGTCAAAACAGAAGACAAACAGTCGTTTAATGTAGCCATGTGCAGCCTGGAGGGGAGCATCCATGTTTGAATTAATTTATCTTTACAAATTTCCCAAAAACATGAATCCTTGCCAAGAACTTCAACATATCAAGTATGCACATGGCTGTTTAAATTGCTAGGCATTTCTTTCTACAGAAAAAGAGCTGGAAGGCCAGAGCACTTATTATTATTATTATTATTATTATTATTATTATTATTATTATTATTATTATTATTTATCAATATTTATTCTAATTAGGGCAAAGAGGAGTGCTTGTGTGACTAGACAGCATTTATGTAGCTGGAGTTGTGACCTGGCCATGATCCCGAATACTAACGAACATTTCAAAATGAATAAATTTGTTGTGTCTAGATATGTTGCTGGGATAAAATGTTGCTAAATCTCTGATTGAACATATTGGTAAGCTATTTTCTTTTACCATCACTGTCCTCCATGTTCATTTTTCTCGTTTGCCCTCAGACCTGTGACCTGATTGGTTGGAAAAGAAAATGCACTTTATGTGACATGGTGAAAAAAACTCCAGTGGCAGCGCTGTTAAAAACCTGCCACATTCCCTCCACTGTCCTTTAGGACTGTGTGTAAAAACTGCCCATCACTGCGTTTGCTGATGGATGCCAAAATGTCTGTGTGATCTCGGCTTAACTGAAAATGCTAAAACTAGAGTTGAGTGATTTGACAATACAAAGGGAAAATCTTTAGAGCAATCACATCCATTGAGCTAGCATCAGGAATCTTTTCTAGCCACCTTGATGGAACCATCTGGAGAATATCAGAAGGAAGAAAATCAATTCTTTGTGATGAAGGAATGAAAGAAAAGAACAATCGATAGATGTTCTATATGATTGAATCAATAGACTCAAAAGATGATTATCTCATACAGTGCAAGCATGTATCTTTCTGTTGGATATGGCAGTTGTAGAGTCTCAGTGGTTTCTAAGGGATTATGCAGGGACTAAGAAGAAGAGAAAAATAGGAAAGAATAAAAAAGAAGTCTTAAATGTCCTGGAGCTGCTTTCCCTTCTCAAATCTTTGCTAATTAAGGACTATCACGCACTTCTGACATCTCTGCCATGGCCTCTGGGTGGAGTGGTTTTGGCTGTTTGTGGATGATGATGTGATAGTGGCCACATCAGAGCAACTGTGGCCCAACCAGAGAGACACGGAGCCATCCGGTACCCAGTATTCTCTAAGTGCTCGATAGAAATAAAGGAATGGCCGTTGGATGGAACTTGGAGTTAAATTTAATACAGAAGTCCACAGAATATTGATGAAGGATTATTATTCAAGGAGACTGGCTAACCCTGAAGAGGAATAATGTGTAGTTCTGGGAAGGAGGGATACAAATACAGTAAACTGTAAAATAAACATGCAGTACAATTTTGGTATAGTCCTTTCACAAAATGTCCCTTGTAGAAACCACAAAATGTTTCCAAATGGTGGACTTTTTTCATTGTCCAAAATCTCGGTGCCATCAGTAATAAATAAGTAATGTTAACAATACTTGTCTAATATTAGCTAAGTCTGACATACTTTGATTGGTTTTATTTCACATTTCACGTTAATGAATTCTCTATTTTATCTTGGCGCCAAATTTCAAGCAAGAAACTCGTGTCGTGATGAGAGCACTGTGCAAAACGTAAATGATGTGAGATGGGGAAGGGGGTGTGGCTTCCAGGGGCTCAGTTTAAAATAATAATTGTCAATGATTCCGGATTCATATGTCGATTGTCTCATCTGTCATTTTTATTTGGGGGGTAGAGCCATATTTTTGAGAGTACTGTGATGTTAAAACGTGGAGCTCCAATGCAAAATGTGTGAAAGTTGGCAAGTCTGTAAGAGTTTTTATCATTTTAGATTTAACCTACATATCTGGTCTCTATATTAGATAATCAAGCAACCAAACTAGAAGAACTTATAATACTGGGCTTCTATACAATAAGCTTTCTGACTACTCTTCACTTGTAATGCATTTAAAAAGTAAAGGTTAATGGAAAAATATAGATGCACAGTTGAGTCACCGGTGTTAAATGCACTCCTACATAGTTCACTGAGATCACAGAGTGGGCTCTAGAGGAGCTCATTCATTACTTAGTGCTGCAAAATTAGCTGTCTGCTTTATACACTCTATACACAGTGCACATCTATAATAAGAATATATGGCATGTGACATCAGTTCCATTCACGACCCATAACCACGCATGCACATATGATCTCAACGTCCTGCCAAAGATATTCAAGAGGCAAAATGAAAGATAATACACTGGCTTTTATTGTGTTTATTGTTTCCTGGAGTGTGTATAGATGTGTGAGAAAGATTTAGCTAGGTATAAGCTGGTGTCAGTGGTTTTGTGGCTGAGGTTGTCTTTGTGTTTGAGGACGCTGCCGTGACGCAGTGTCTAGTGTATAGCCAGGTGAGCCGTGATTTGATTCTGGCGTCTCAAGGTGTCTGAGTGTTTGTTGTCAGCGTATGAGTCACTGGCTTAGTTTCATTTAAGAAACACCTCAGAAAGAACAGAACAATTCTTCCCCTTAGCCCCCTTATTAAGGCACATATGCTTGCCTTGCAAAGTGGATATGGCTAATCAGGCATTCTTTTGATCTTTGCGACTTGTTTATTGGGTGGTTTACAGCTGCAGATGACACACTTTTAGTCTTTCCATGGAATGCCAAAAAAACATCATTAGTGTTAGCTAATATGTTACCTTGGCTGGTGGAGACAATAAGGGTTTTTGTTTTTTGTTTTTTTTTTTTTTTAGAAATTATTCAACTTAAGGAAATTACTGACAGGTATGAATCCTAACAATGATGTCATGATTGGGCATGATGGGGCATGCTCTTATAAATGATCAACAACAGAGATCAAAATTAGTGTTACCAGCCCATAGTATTTAATAGCAGGTCCTGTTTTGTTTCATTCCTCCTATACCACAATAATTTGCCACTTTGTAATATATGAAAGAACGACACAGTACTTTTTACTTCTTTATAATTACAGTTCATGTTGTGGAATGTCCATTATAGTGGCTATAATAGCAGCTATATTTGTTCCCTCACGGGTTTATCTTTTTTATTTCTTTTACAGTTATAATACATGCAGTTATATAAAATATGTAAGGCTTGTCATGTTACAAAGAACCCGCAAAAACCACAAATCCCTCTGACCTGAAGATTTTCTGATGTTGGAAAACTTGAAGTTTTACCTCGGACTTTACCTCTGAGACACCTTCCAAAAATGTTAAATAAACATCTCAGAGAAAACCTCAGCATGTCATCGATTACACACATTTGTTCCACTATGGAACTTCACAAAATCTGTTCGAGCAAGTTTCAGCCAGCCAAAAGCTGATTGGTCGGGTGCCTAATGGAAAGAGTTTTGCTACTTTCAGCAACCATTGCCATTAATGTCACAAAATTGTAATAGTATGGGTTGCACATTGTTTGTTTTAATGGTTTTTGTGTTGTTAGACATTGTCTTGGAGCTGTAAACTGCTTAATGCAGTTTATTTCCCAGCTTCCTTATCACTTGACGAGAATTAAATTAACGAGATTTTCTTATTGCCTTACTTACGATTGTATTATTTTCCTAAAAATAATTAGTAGCAGCAATTCAAAAACTATTTCCTTTCTCCCAAATGGTCTTCCACCTTGGCCTGTGTTTTGGTATCTGGGCAGACCAAGCTGGATTTTTCAGTAGGGTGAGCAACCGAAAACTCCCTGAGGAAGAAATCTTGGGAGGATCCAAATCTCATAAACCAAACAAACCACCCTTTTTAGTATAGTATATGATATTGGAATTAAAATTCTGCTGCTGTTAACCCTCATTTGCTCAAGGAGTGTCTTTCTGCAGACTGCAAGCCGGTGGGCGTGTCCTGTACATGACCTCAAAAACACGCCCTTCAAATATTTCTGAGAAGCGCCCAGCCCTCAAAAGTGGTTTAATTGATGGAGTCAAAAAGGTAAGGTTTATCAGATATCCTGACAGATCAGCTTATGCCAATTAACTAATGTTAGGAATGAGGATAATGAACATTTGTGAATATGACTTACAAAGCTTTCTAGAAATTCTAGCTATTTATCTAGTGTTAGCAATTGACAGTGAATATGACTTAAAACACTTTCAGAAATCTTGTTCGATTAGTTTTTCCCTGCTGAAAAATGCAGCTCGTTCTGACCAGCTGCCAAAAACACAGGCCGAGCTGGTCAAGCTGGTAGACCAGCTGGTAAGTCAAAGAAAACAATTTCTGAATCTACTAAAGCTACAGTGGAGAAAGTTATTTTTAAGTGACAGTAAGGGAACTGGAGAATCTCAAACATTTATTGATCAATTTAGTCAAGTATGTATCATGACCAGTAAGAAATAATCCTGGTAATATATATCCTGGATTAGGTTTATATGAGGAGGTGGGTAATGTAATGATACCGGAGTATCTCTGGGATTTTCGTCTCATCCAAATCCATCATTTTACAGACTGCAAGTGAACATGTATGGAAAGATTACACCCTATTTGCCCATCTATAAAATAACCAATTGAAATAACCCCAGGTAATATACACTCACCATCCACTTTCAGTAGGAACACCTGTACACCTGCTGGTTCATGCAATTATCCAATCAGCCAATCATGTGGCAGCAGCACAATGCATAAAATCATGCAGATACAGGTCAAGAGCTTCAGTTCATGTTCACGTCAAACATGATCTCTCTTACTTTGACCATGGCATGGTTGTTGAATATTTCAGAAACTGATGATCTCCTGGGGTTTTCACGCACAACAGTCTCTGGTGCGAAAAACAAAAAAGCACGCAGTGAACAGGAGTTCTGCACAATGCTTGTTGATGAGAGAGGTCAGAGGAGAATGGTCAGACTGGTTCAAGCTGACAGGAAGGCTATAGTAACTTAAATAACCACTCTTTACAGCCATGTTGAGCAGAAAAGCTGTCATTACTATACTCTCTACCTGGATGCTACCACAATAACTGCTATGTCCATATATGGTGTGAGCTTATCTGCGGAATACTATGTCATGTTATGTTTATATTCACAGCATTTTATTATATTGTTATTCTTTTGCACTACCTGTTATACCTGACACTTTCACACTAGAACTGTGTACTGGTCGGTGCTGCACTGGGCCTATTGTCCTGTTTTAGTAGTTATTGTACTGTCTTGTGCTGTACCGCATATGCACTTTATGTAGTAATGTGTAGTCTCTTGTTTTACGTAGCACCAGGGTCCTGGAGGAATGTTTCGTTTCACTGTGTACTGTACTAGCTGTATATGGTTGAAATGACAATAAAGCCACTTGACTTGACTTGACATCAAAAGCATTTCAGAACTCGCAACACGTCAGGTCGAATGGGCTACAACAGCAGCACTTCTGTCAGCAGGAATCTGAAGCTACAGTGGGCACTGACTCACCAAAACTGGACAGTTGAAGAGAGGAAAAAAGCAGACAAGTGTTTTCCAGTTTTGGTGAGATATACACCCCATGTGAATAGTTCTAAAGATACACCTCAGGGCTTCGTTCATTAGGAACTGGAAATGCAGATTCCTTTTGAGGATGTAGTTCCTCTGTGAGCCAGAGTGTATGTTTGTGTGGTTCAGGGAACAGATGAATCACTAGAAACAGAGACTTGGTCCTCAAAAAGGCCGCAAGAGCTTTGGAAAAATGTGGGCAGCAAATCTGAGGGGGAACATGTTCGTTAATTAAAATGTGTCTCAGGCGAATCATTACTATTTCTGTCTGTATTTACTGATTTACTGTGTTTTATTTATTTCTTTTTTTTCAGCGTTATGACCAATCTTCCCAGTGTGACGTGTGAAAAACGGTGGTGTTCTCCATCAACACCTTCATTACTTCGCCTGCGTGATGCGTCCGCCCACCTGCCAGGCCTCGGTGAGTGACTCTGATTGGTGAGGAACAGGCCATGTGTGGGCGCAGAGGTGTCATTCTCATATTAGTGGCTCTCACACTGTGTGTACCTACACCCCGTGGTCTATTCCATCACTCACAGAGGATGATGATGATGATGATGATGATGATGATGATGCCCACTTAGAGTGGTGAGGAATATTTTATGTATAACATTAAACCAGAGATAGATGTGACTTGCAGTTTTTCTCCGTCATAGTCTGTGTCACACACACATACACACACACATAATTAAGAAGACATGCGTTATGTAAAGTCGCACACTTACACACACACACACATTAATAATACATGCGGCATGTAAAATTGCACGCTCCCGCTCAGACACACACACAAACACACACACACAAATGATAAGATACGCATAATGTAAAGTTTTACACATGCACGCACACAGACACACACACACACACACACACACACACACGCACACAGTAACTCTACTGTTCACCGCTTACTTTCATAAAACAGGATGTAAAGAGCGGTATGAGAGAATTCCAATACTTTTAATTCTTTGATCCACACTTCTCTTCACAGTCAGAACATTAAAACCATTCTCATTGTGATGAACGATTTATTACTGTACAGCACTTTAACAAATAATACACAAAATAAATGTAGTGGTTTGTTTTTTTTTTATTTTAACTGGTAATTGTCCTTGAAATTGGCAACTTTACATGGCCTCGTGCCAGGGATGGCAACAGCACAACAGGTTCCTGATGAAAATTGTGCTGAAATTGCAGTGTGTCCTGATAAATAATTTTTGTTTGTTTGTTGATTGCCTTCTTCAAATTTCCATGATTGATTAGGGGCTTGTTTAAGGGATGTGAGCCATCAGCATAGATATGCTCTTTACGAACTGTTTTACTTCTGTAGTGCTGCAGTGTTAGTGTTTTTTTATTTTTGCTCGACAGATTTATGGTTTGACTGAAATCCTTGAGGTATAAAAATAATTCAGTGTGGTTACAAAGTTGTAATTAGTTATATCTCATAATTACATGTAATATTTCTAATTATGAAATTCTTGTCAAACAAATATATGACTATTATAACTTTGCTTCTTTCTAGAAATAAATGCTTGAAAGGAGCCAAATTCATAAAATTATTAATATTAGTATATTAATAATATGAATATATACAATTACTATTTTTAATCCTATACAGTATTGATATTATTGATATTAATTATTCTATTTTGAGAAATAAATGTATAAAATGAGCTAATATATCTGCTTACAGAATAAGAAGCTAGAATTGTTTTTTAAATAGGCATAATAACCTTAGAATAGGTATTAAAATAATATTAATTTTAAAATAAGATATAAATAATATTATAGTAATCTTAAAATGAAAAATATTAGATCAGTCTGCCTATATTAGAAATATTGTTTAATTTGCTAAGAGATAATATTTTGCATTGCCTTCTTTCCTTCTCAATATAGAAAAAGGTTTTCATCTCAGACCACAACATACCTTTTCCCCCCAGTTGTAAAACGTGAAACAGGACATTACGTGACACGTTCATCCAATCATGTCATTGAACCCCGAGCCTTGAGGGCAGATCGCTCTTGCAGATGGTGCTGGCCACATCCAAGTTTATTTAAAGTAAAACCCAGAAAGGCAGTGGACCAGAGTTCAGGTGGACCGGACATTGGCTCTCTGTACTGCAAGCCCGGTTTGAAAACTCACACTCAACCAAACATATTGAATCTGGATAAAAACTTAAGTGTGAAAATAAACTAAACAGTTTTTTTTCCAGATGGCTGACATTTCTGTGGTCATCCAGCTCCTAACGTACCTGTATCAGGTATTCAGTGTTCCTGAGAGCTTGGATTACTTGGGAAAGAGCAGAAAAGTTGACATTCCTGAGTTCACAAAGACTGGTTTAGGAAGCACTGAACTACACACAGGTCAGCGTCGCCAGTGTGTGCCTTGCAACCATGTGATATAACAACCACTGTGTGTGTGTCAGAGCAGAACAAACTCTATGAAGACCAGCTGAGCTGCAAGATAAAATCCAAACCCACTAGTTGTATAATTAAGTATTGTGCCTCAGGGGATTTCAGAAAGGGTCTTAGTCAACACTTGCTAAAATAATAATAATAATAATAATAATAATAACTTCTTTTTTGAGTTTGAAATCATTTTTCAGTATGTGAGGCAATAACTAAAAAGCCAGTAGGGTGAAATAGAATAGTAGCCTGCTACAGCAAGAACTGATTTAGGGTGAATTGGTGCAGGTGTGCTTAGAGGGTCAAATAGGTCAGGACCAGCTCTGCTGATCATACGTACCCTCTAGTTTGAATTAGTCAGCAAAATATTTCTAGAACTGACAGTACACTGTCTAGCAAGATTTATGCTTATTTATTGGAGAACTAGAACTACACTATATGGCCAAAAGTTTGTGGATGCCTGACCATCACACCCATATGTGGTTCTTCTCCAAACTGTTGCCACAAAGTTGGAAGCACACAATTGTAGAGAATGTCTTTGTATGCTGTAGCATTACAGTTTTCCTTCACTGGATCTAAGAGACCCAAACGTGTTCCAATATGACAATGCTCCTGTGCACAGTGTGAGCTCCATGATGACATGGTTTGCCAAAGTTGGAGTGGAAGAACTCGAGTGGCCTGCATAGAGCCCTGACCTCAACCCCACTGAACACCTTTGGGATGAACATGGTTGGGCAATTGAGAATTGATTCAAGAGTTTCTGAGAGATGTGGTCTCAGTCTCGTTCCATCAAAGGTGCAAAAAAGACAGCCTGTACCCTGCCCAGATCAGAGTGACCAGGACCCACCCCTGGAGCCAGGCCTGGGGGAGTGGTGTCCACAGCCAAGTGCCTGGTAAACATGGCTGGGTTTAGCCCAAAATGGCACCTTGTGGGCTACAAGATGAATGGTTGGGCAGCATATATGCGATGGACAGTCTCAGATGGACTCGGACGGACACCCTTATAATGGAAATTGGCAGGTTCCTTATGCATTTAGTACATCAAGGTGTTTCACATCTTGTCTCCAGGGTGGTAGAAATGGTTTCACATGGAAGTAAATTGCATGTTGTGACTGGTGGCAGGAAGACGCATCGGTTGTAGTGTTGCTGCCTCACAGGTCCAGGGTCACTGAGTTGATCCTGTGCTTGAGCTACAGTTTGTGTGGAATTATGCATGGTTTTTGTGTGTATTCACTTGCGTCCCATCCAGGGTGAATTCTTGTCTCGCTTTCACTGTTCCCATGATTGGCTCTGGATCCGCCATAACTCTGACTAGGATAAAGCAGTTACAGAAGTTGAATGAAGATGTGTAGACTTTTAAACCTGGCTCATCCCCATCTGTCAGTTCTGTCACATCCATAAACTGAAGGACCACTAGGAACAAAGGGGTACTTCAGGAAGTAGAACAGAGAGGAGAGAAAGTATCCAGCTTTTCAATGCACTTGTCAACCAAGCACGGATTTCTAGAGGACCTGGGTGTTTGATTTGTTTCATCATTGTTTCCAGAACTAACAATATAAGAAAAAAAATGACAAGGATCAAAGTTCATGCTTCAAATGATATATTGTCTTCCCCCATTTCTATCAAACTACACCTGAGACACATGTCCAGTGCTGTAGAAGTCATTTCATGTCCACCTGTTCTCCATAAATTTTTTCATTACCTCTGTATCAATCATCTATATAACCTAAACGGATATGAGTAACAGCTGGGAGGGTCTGAGGTGTGGAACCTGGCCAGGTTATAGAAAAATGTGCCATTAGAACACACACTAATCATGTGCACATTCCTAAAAAGGATGAATCATTCCTTCATTCCTAATGCTTCTTTGCAACAGCACAAATTTCCCAAATGCTCTTTGTTGTAGCCATCTTTAACCCGCAAATACAACAATAGTTGCATGGTCCGGTGAGCTCCAAAAGTGTCTAGATGCCATGATTGATCACTAAACTCAGCCAGTTTAGGGATGTATCCCACAATGCATCTGGGAGCTGTACATGGTCCATAGACATAGTTCTTTAATAATTCCCTGAAGCCCATCTGGAGCTGTTGGCAGGAGTGATTCACTCTTCGAGATGCGGTAAAATTTGACCAAAACTGTGATGGATGCAGAGCTTTTACAGACATGCTGCCTTCCTAATATTCTTGATGCTGTTTATTGTTCACACTTCATAATCTGGTCCATAACAATGTTTATAAGGAGGATCGCCAACTCAATCTGACGGCAATCCAGTATCCAATATATTTTCTTTTATTTTCACAATTAAAAAAATGGTGTAACTGGTTGAATGCTATTACTTTTGTAAGATCATACAAAATGAGGCAATATTTAATACCTATAATGTATAACTGTAATTATTTTCTTGCACAACTGTATTACCATAGTATCTGCCTCAGACGTGACACGTTTTAGCCGTAGCATATTTGACCCCTTGAAAACTACACTTTCTGCTTTTTCAGCTAAAGCCACAGTCAGACCAAACACAAATAAAAACCTTGGAAGATGACAAATGTATTTGAATATGAATTTCGTATATTTCTTTGTTTTGAACTTGTTAGCAGTAAGATTTACCTTTAAAAAATAGAATTAAAAATTGCAGGTTACGATTTTGAGAAATCAAAGCCCTAAATATAAATCGCAAAAATTCAAATCTTAAAAAAAAAAAAAGATTTGTTGGAAATTACCAGAGAAAAGTAGACACTTTCAGAGTGGACGAACTCTAGCATTTAGCTAGTTGTCTGTCAGGATCACGTCCCTGAAGTGAAGTGAAAAGAGGTGGATTAGAGTGAAGTGGAGTCAAAAATGGAAGATATGAAACATGAAATATGAAACATAATGAGGTGAATCATAAGTTCTACTTCGAAATAGCCAAATTCCTAGCAGCTAACTTTGGCTGTTAGCTAGCTAACAATTGCTAGCATGCTAACTTTTGTGTCACCTAATAATCACTTAATAAAGACATTAATAACAAAAAATTTTGGCAAAAAAAAAAAGAAATGACTGAATCCCATGTAGAGATGATGATGAGGCTCATGTTTAAACACTAAGTGATTTTTGCCTCAGGTGATGAGACAGAGACTGACGTGGATCAAAGCATGAACTCATTTCACCTTTGGAAACTTCTTACAAATTTGGCAATAATGTTTCCATACGTAGGTTACAAGAAGTATGAAGGCGGGGCATTTACTTGCTGTCTGTTCACTATAATATTAAATCAGATTAAGATAATTCTGATAATAACAGGGTTATTAAGAGTTATTAAGCACTCTTTGTTTTGATATAACTATTATGATTTCTAATAATCTAAATTACGTGCCCTTTTGGATAAAATACAATATTATTATTAAACTTGCAATGACAGTTGGATGGGCGGGGCGTCTGAAAAATCCTGTCAGTCTGTAGGCTATGAATAAAGGCTGCTAATAAATAAATTTTTATGGTCATATTACATTATTATTATTATTACATTATTATAGTATATTATCTTATTTATTACATATTAGATTAAATGCAAATTAATTAAAAAATAGCAGTGTGCTGGTGTCAAAATGAATCTTTAAATCCAGTTTTCTCCTTTTTGGGTGTAACCAGACCAAAATCATTTACCACCTATGCTGCTGAATTCTTGAACCTGATTGGTCAGAAGGTGCTGATACATTTTCTATAACAGCAGCTCTGACAGTAGTGCAGCAGAAAATCGCAGGTTTATATTAATGCGCTCGTTCTAATACCTGTGGATGCTCCACATATTCTAATGCTAATAATAAACAGATTTTTAAAAACATGTTATCTGGCAAAGAAAAGTATGTAAATGTTTATATGGCGTTGATATTGTTGATATGTTTTCTGTAACGACGTGTTTATGTAACATTTATGGAAGGAGTCTCCAGTGTTGGTGCTTTGCAAATGTCAGTAAGTTTTCCGACATGGGAAATTCTTTCCGGTTTCTCGGTAACACGACAAGCTGCGTTTTTAGGTTTATTAAGTTCAAGAGAAAGAAACGAGAGAAAGACTGGCAAGGAAATAACATTCACTTGTAAGTTCAGACATTCCACATGATTAAATGTAACTATAAACAGATAAAAAGTATGATGTCATTCATTATTATATTACAAATTGTAATTCTGGGCAAATTGCTGTGGTGTAAGAGAACTAAAACAATTTGGGACGTGCTGTTAATGGAAAATAGTTACCTTTGCCGTGGTAACAGGAACGCCGCTTCGACTCACACCATCCTCTTGATTATTTTCATATAACATCACGCCCCAAGTGTGTTATTCCTTACATAATGTTACTTGTGTTTCAGGTATGTACAAATAAGTCTCCAATTTCAGTTCAGGATAGTCTGTAGTTCAGAATATATAAGAAAATGTCAAAATTTCAGCATGCGAAGGGTTTTTCCAGGCCGCTACGCAATTTTCTGCCCAAGTTGCCTTAATATAATCCCCTTTATTCTTTAGTCACTCTTTGTGCTTTTGGTACCCCGGGGTCCGTCATATGTAGGAAATATACAGCAGTCCACACAGCTGGAATCAAGTTCAAAGGAACTCTGGGATATTGCACTTATTACACAATTTGTATTTTTTAATTATGAACCTGTAAATGATTTACTTGATGTATTTTCCTCCTGTCTAGTTTTCGTTGATCAGCAAGATTTTAATGATTTGGTGCTGTATCGGAAGTGTCTGATTGGGCCTCCACAACTAAAGACTGCCCTGTGGCCATTGGTTTGATGGCGTGTTTGTATTCTCCTTGATCTGGTGTGACTCCTGTTGCTCTCCTCCTCGACTGGAATGAGTCAGAGAGGCATCAGAGGAAGCTCTTTGGGTTAAGGGGCTTTTTCATGTTGCAGCATGCTGACGTCCAACGGGCGACACGCTGACTGCAACATCAAGGTGACCTCTAGGGCATGAACCCCTTGTTCCCTGGTGCTCGCTTCATCATAAATGTTCAGTACAGCAGGGTTAAATTAGTCCTTACATTTGTCAAATTACAGGAATGTATAGCAGTAATTTGTTCGAAGTTTTCATCACAAAATTTCATCCCTTGTTTTAGGACCATTAGTAAAATGCTACCTTTATGTATCATATAACATACATAGTGGTGTAATTTACAGGTATTAACGTGCCTCTGTAAATTAGCATCTGTTAGGACAAAATACTATTGTAATCCAAACCAAAATCCAAAATCTTACTCCTTTTCTGTGTGAACACTGTGTGAAAAACAGGTGAAGGTGTATTTCACCATGTGACAATGTTAAAAATCCACGTGAGAGAATCTGTAAAAATAAACCACATTCCCTACATGTGGAAACTTAACATTAGAAAATAAATGTGTGATGTGTAAAAAAAAAAATACATAAGGAAATAATGAAATGTGAAAATCACATGAGGAAATAAATGAATTGTAAAAATTACATAAGAAAGTAAATGAATTGGGTAAAAAAAATTACATTACATTACAAAATAAATGAATGAAGTGTAAAAATCACAACTAAATATAAATGAATCGTGGGTAAAAAATTACATAAAGAAATAATGAATCGTGTGAAAAGTCATGTGAAAATCATGTGAATATTGCACAAGAAAATAAATTAATTGTATAAAAAAAATCACGTGAAAATAAAAGAATCACTTGTAAAGAACACGTGAAAAATGAATCATTTAGATCAAATGTGAAATTGAATTAATAAATGACATAAGTCACATGTTAAAAATAAAAACACAAGACAAGTGTAAAAAATGTGAAACATAACATATGAAGTGTCTAAATGCCACAAGTGAGTCAACTTCATATGATTCTTCTGTAAGGGTCTTTGTATAGTTTTTTATGCTGTTTATTAAAAATAAAAGAGACTAAACGCTTTAAAAGTTCGGAGCTTGTGATTTAACCATAGGCCATAGACCATGGATGCTGTAACGTCTTCTCAGATGCTAATCTTCATCAACGTGATAATTAAACATCCAAAATAAAGCTCAAGCGGTCATTTCTGCTGCTGTAAACAGGTTCCTCTTTTTCGCATCCTACTTTACCCGGAAACTCGAATGGACGCTAATTTTCTCAGGCCTTTTCTGTGCAGCATATGTGAAAACAGCCGAATCTGACCATCAGACATGTGGTTTCAGTCAGGCCAAAGTATGCGCATTGTCCGTTTTTTTTTTTTTTTTTTTCAAAAGCACTATCCTGAGCGCTTTTGTTACTCAGGAAATGTCATTTCCATCCCAAATCCATCCACCATTCATCTTCCACAGGACAATAAAATTCTTTAGCTTTTATGATTCAATTTCCCATTCGAGAGAAATACCTTAATACATTTTGTTTTTTTCAAGGTTAAAGGTGCAGTCGATGACTTTAGAGCGAGTGTAGTGTGAGTGTAGTGCCTGACATATCATTTACTATTTAACCGTACGCTAAAATTGCCCCTCGCAGCAGTCAGTAATCAGAATAACCTGAAGAAACATGTTTTTAAGCTTTAACTACTTTGTTTGTACGGTAATAATAGATGTCAGGTGTGAGCCAACGTGGCCCTTAATTAGGAAACCTGAAAAATGTCTACGTACACCAACTGGAGGCTCGTGAGTTTCTGACAGAGTGATTTAACTGATTTATAGCACTTCAGAAAATAGGAAAATTCCCAAATTTTGGATTTTTTTAAGTGTTCAATTTGTCAGATATAGTGTAATCATTGATTTATGCCAGACATTTGTATTGTAAAGTCAGTATACGTATAGAGGCTATAAAGAACCAAAGAACTTCATTCATTTGGCAGAAAGCAATCCTTATGGAAAAATCACATATATTTCACAAAAAAATATGAATGTGCATTTCAATATGTTATGCCATGGAACATCATGTGAACAATATGTGATCACATGCAAAAAACTTATTATTGATGTAAGAAAATCACGTGAAAAATAAAACCACACATATGTAAAAGATTAATGTGAAAATTAGCAGGTAATTAATGGGAAATTTAATGGGAAAAATATTAAATATAACCATATGTGTAAAAAGAAATGTGAAAAATCACATTTGAAAATTAAAACCACATGCTCTACATGCTCTACAAAAACTAACATGTGAAAATAAATTGTGTATGTAAAAATTATGTGAAAAATAAAATCACATACTCTACATGTGAAAATTGTGTGAAACGTCAGGTGTATAAAAACGTTTTAGAAATTCGTGACTTTTCTGTATCACACGATCCAGACTGAGGGTTAATGTTTTGTTTCCTCAAGAGTTCAACAATGTATCTGGCAGTCCATGAACCTTAGAGGAACCTTAAACGCATCTGAAGATCTGCACATGTAAACAAAATGTGCCCTTCATGGACACCTGGTGAGCATCAACGGCCTCTCTGAACTTCCTGAAAATAAAATATTTTCCACTATATCACTGTAGAAAACGTGGTTTGTGTTGGAAATGAAGCATGTGAGTGGTTTTAAAAAAAATAAGAATGCCATCTTGTGGTTAGAATAAAGCACTGGTTTTAAGGTTTAAGCTATTATCAGGATGGTAAGACGGTATTTAATCTGAAATCCAAAGCAAAATGAGAATCATGTGTACTGAATACTGCTTTGTTTTTGGAGTTTTATCATATAATACCAGGGATGGACAGAGAAACTGTACTTAAGTAAAAGGTTGGGTTGTGTGTCAAACTCTTACTCCATTAAAAGTAGGAGAATGGAGGCAGAAATTACCTAAAAGTATCTACGTTGAAACATACTCAAGTACTCAAGTGTAAAAAGTTGAAAAAGATGAAAAGAACTGACCACAAGTTTATCATGCCCGATGGAAAATTTTATGCTAACTCGGACTTTTAATTACCTTTTTGGAAAGAATGCTAACGCACATTAGGAACAAAACACAAACTTAATTATCTAGTAATTCAATGAGTTAATTTGCAAAACCTATCTATCTAGCTAATTTACAAAACTTAAACAAATAGCAAATTTAACAAGCTAATTTACAAAACATTTCTCGCTAACTAATTTAACAAGCTAATTTACAAAACCTAACTAGTTAGCTAATGTTGTAATGAACTAATTTACGAAATTTCACTAGCTAGCTAATTTAACAAAATAATTTACAAAACCTAACTAGCTAGCTAATGTAGTAATGAACTAATTTACAAAATTTCACTAGCTAGCTAATTTAATAAGCTAATTTTTAAAACTTAACTACGGTAGCTAGTTAATTATACAAACTAATTTGCAAAACTTCACCAGCAAAACTTATTTAACTCAAGACTCGTTAGATTTAACGGTGAATCTTAAAGGCGGATTTTTCATTTTTACTAAGAAAAAAAGATAAATCTCATGTTGTAAGGAGTAAAAAGTATGGTTTTGTATCTTGAAAATTTACTTAGTTTTTTAATAGTACAAATATTTAATGTCAATAATACTCGAGTAAAGTATAAATCATCCAAAATAGTACTTATGTACTCCAGCATAATACGAACGTTTGGCTGCAGAATGTTTGCATGTTTATCTCAGGGGAGAAGAAAATCGGCTCACATGCCTGTAACTTGATTAAATATTAAACTAACATTAAACTAATGTTAAACTTTTAATTAAATAAATAGAAATTTTGGATTTAGGACTTTTACCATACTTTTACCAAACCAGTACTAAACCAAGAGAAATTGATAATATATTGTGAGATTTATTATCTCGCTAAAAACATCATCACATAAAATCATGAACGTTCCACAGCATTAAATGTAACTAACTAAATGCAATCAACTTTTCCATCCTGTCACTGAATATTTTCCTCACAGCACATTGTGTCATGTTTTATTCCTTACTTATTGTTCGTGGTCTGTCTGTCAGGTCAAATTATGTGGAGCGGTATCTCGTACAAAGGCTAATTAACCTATTTAGCTAACAGGGTTTAACTAGCCAGTGAATATGCTGCTATGTTTCTGAGCAACTCTACATTGTGACACAGTTTAATATAAAGTTTCAAACCCTAGTGTTTTGGATACACCCTATTTTCATCAGCATGGAGCTGGAGAAAGAAGAGAAAAGCAAAATGCAAACAGGAGTGTACTGTAACACCATCTGTGAGTTTGGTTTCATCCTTAAACTGAAAGATGACTAGAAATAAAGTACTACAGGGAGTCATAGAGGAGAGAAAACACCAGACCTAGCAGTGCAGCTGTCATGAGTGTGAAGATATCTGCCATTAAAGGACTCGGGTGTGTGATCTGTTTCCTGCTTGACAGGAAACTACAGGCCCATTTGGAACGTCAATGATGTAGCTGCTGTGGATGATGATGATGAAGACAGTAGTGACTGTAGGGATTCAGGGGTTAAATTCAAAGCTCTCGATCCACAGATTTTATTTAATCATTTATCAAAAACATATTCAACATTTTGGTCAGTATTTAGAGAATCACAGTCAATGCTGGTCAAAACATTTGGCTGTGATAAACAGTGCAACCTACATTTCTGAGACCACACTGAAAATTTCTTCCTCACTAAAGCTGGGATTTTTTTTAAATTTAAAACTGTTCAGTATATTGAATATTTCATATTCTAGATTCAAGATTCTGCACTATTTCTAGGTCATTATTCACATTTAAGCAAATTTGTCACATTGACCATGTTAACTCCTTTGTATAAAAGTTCAGATTTTCCTTGAGTCCACACTCTGATGGATTTGGTCTAATACGGATCGTCAGGTTTTACAAGCTTGTTGAGTCTGCTTCTACTTTTCACTCATGTTGCTGCTGATTATATCATTTCTACTGAAACCTTGTGTATTAAACACAAAAGAATGCAAACTAGAGGCATTTTTATTAGTGTTTTCAGACATTTGAACCTGACTGTATATGATCCTTTGACATTCATTCTCCCTGGATCCATACTTCTGTCTGTTAGGGAACGTCAGTAATTTAAATATCAGTGGAAACTCTGTAACTGATGTAGCTTTCACTGTGGTTAAGAAAATTATTTCCCTAACAAAATCATATTAGAAATGAATAACTAAAGATGGACAAATTCTTAAAGATCTGGCAACATTTAGCTTGTCTGAAAATGCTCCTTTAGTCACTTGTTCACTTAAACAAATATAACAAATGCTTGTAGTCATTGATGTGCTCTTTAAGGAGAGTTTATGTAACATTTATGGAAGGAGTCTCCAGTGTCAGCGCTTTGCAACAGTCAGAGGTAAAGCTGTAACTTGAGAAAGTGTTCAGAACAGAAGAGTTTACGCTTTGCGATTTCTCAGTAACATGACAAGATGCAGAAAAAGAAAAAAATACTCCGTCGACAAACTTGCTACGTGTAACTACAAACGGATAAAAAGTACAAGAGTAATAAAACACTTCAGAATTTCCTCTTATTGAAAAATAACCAACTTCCTCCAACAGCACACCCAGTCATGTTTCATTCCTAAGTTACTGAACAATACTTTTTTTGGAAATATAATGTGACAAATGTTTTTAATTTATCATAACTGCTGAAATAAAAACAGTTATAGTTCTGGATTAGAGAGGTTATTAAATCCGCTGTGTGCGGGCCAAGCACCGGGGGAGGACGGAAAACATTGTCTGATCCTACAATGGAATAAAGTGTGTGTATGTCTGTCTGGAATATGACATACACACATCTGATCCAAGACGCCTGCAGCTACACCAAAGGCAGTTGGACGATGTTTGAGACCTTGTCATATCCCAAACATCTGCTGAAAATCTAGCACACACACCAAATTACTGCTGAGTTATTACTACTAATACAGGCAGGAATATCTGTAGACCATTAAAAGGTTATTTTTATTTTTTAATTCCATCCACATTTCAGAAAGGAAGTGTCAATGATTTTGGGTGTAAAACATTATTCTTTTAAGAATTAAAATCATTTTACATCATTTTAATCATTTTGAATCTCTCTCATTACCTTGGGAAGAAGTCTCATAATTTGGGAGAAGTTGTGCCCCAGCTACACCCCCATCCTTGCCATTGTTTCCACGGATCACCCCCGGCGTCTAACTAACACAAACCAGCCATCACTGGAGTGTATTAGCCGCTCCACTACCTTGTTACACTGCTCGGACCGTCAACCTTTTTGTAAAATAATGAACGCCCTCAGTGCCAGTGGTCATGATGGAAAAGTCAGAGCTGACAGGATGTAAGGATGTGAGAGGGGATTTCTCCTTCCTTACTAAAGCCAAACCCAGAGTCTTGGAAAACCAAATTCCCTCCACAGAGAACATGAAGAAAGGAGGGAAAAAACATACAGGAAGAGTTTCAGCCCAGCTCAGAGCCACGCTGAGTCACTCGCTTTCATCCGGACAACAAATGAAATCGTTAAGGATATAAAGCGTGAAAATGTCTTTTTCTTAAAAACAGTCTATAAAAACAGTCAAAAACAGTAAGTTTTTCTCTCTCACCTTCCTATTCCATGTACAGAAATTTAACATTCAAGTAACATAATGCTATTGTCTGTATCTGTATTCGGATTTTAACTGAAAGGAATCCATTTTGTTCTTCACTGCTTACTTTATTTCTCCATTTTCCCCAGTTTGGTTGATCACCTGCCAATTCCCACCCATCATCCAGCTCTCCTGCAGATTTACACTCCTCTTTTTCATAATTACACACTTCCACTAACTATAATCTCACTGTCGTAACTGAATATCAGGGTGGTAAAATAAAAAAATGTGTTAGCTAGCCAATCAGGCAAGTGAAAACTTCAGCGTGCCCAGTCCCATGTTTTGGTTACTGGTTATCTAACTGACTAAGCCAAAATTAGTGGTATCTAACGTAATGTAATAACATGTAATAACATTAATGTAATAACAATAACATATTGTCAACTAGTTAGCTAGTTAACGAGCAAACCTGACTATATTTGGGGTTACAGCAAATATAAATAAATAAATTTTATTTGTTTGCCAAAATCCTGCATTATCTTTTATCATCCTTACTGCTTTCAGTCAAACTTCCTAGATTCATATTCGCACATACATATTTAGTCTTGATTGAGAAACATGTGACAAAAGCATTTGTTTTATATTAGACTTTTGAACCGTACTGGATAACGTGCACTAACGTTGGGTGTTCTTATCCTTGCCTCATTTTTCCCCTCACAGATCCCACACCTGCGAGGCGAGGATAAGAACAAAAGCAGTTCCCATGGCTTCATGGCCAGATCTATAAATTTCCGTCTCTGGCTCTCTTCCTGACTTCTCTGGTTCAACAGTGCAGGTATGGCAGTCTGGATACGTTTTTGTGTGGTTTCTCTACAAAAGGTCTGGTGTTATCCAAAAGTCCTCATCCCTAGAAACGCTAAAAAGGAAAACTTGACATTATAACCATCATGGGACAGGCAGAGATCTGGTATAATATAAGAACACGGCTGTAATATTGTATATGGGTTCCGCTACATTTGGAAAGTTCTCTTTAGATTTACTGCAGGTTCCTACTTTCAGGATAAATGTCTTGCTCTGGATAACAGCTGGAGGTAAAGTTGGGCTTAGTGTAGAGGTAAGTTTAAGGTTATGGTTGGAGTGAAATTTACCTTTTAGTATTAAAATAATGACTATAAATATTTGAACATTTAAGATAGCTCATATCGAGGAGACTAGCTGTACTTTTTGCTAGAGGAATTGAAAGTGCAGCACAAATCACCATATCAGAGCACTGACATAAAGAGTCAATAACAGTAACAATACTGCTGAGTAAGGAATAAAACACCTTAAGATGTGCTATTATAGAAAAATAAAGTGGAGTTACTTTTTCCTATAACACAGAGAGAGATTTTCTTCCTAAACAGCACCTCCCAAAGTATTTTATTTCTCTTTTACCACATTCATTTGCCAATACTAAGTGTGTTTTGATTCATTAAAGAATGACATGACACTTTTTATCCATTTATAGTTACATTTCATGTTGTGGAAAGTCTGTGAAACAAGTTTTTTTTCCCATTCTCATGTTATAGCAGCCACAAACAGTAGTTCCCTCACCAGCCTCAATTTTTTATTCTTAAAGTTAATAAAACAAACAACACATTTTGTCATGTTACCAAGAAACCTGAGAGCACAAAGTCCTGAAGTTTTCCACTGACACTGGAGACTCCTTCCTTTAAGGTTAAACAAACATTTCCTGACAATGAACTTCACCATATCAACAATTATACATTGTTCATTGTTAAATAATAATATGTTTTATAATCCATTTATTCTTAGAATTAGATTATGTCAAACCTCTGCTCATGGCGAAGTACCGCTCCTGGCTTATCAAGCCTGAATATTTGAGCGCACGCTAATCTGTTTGGTTGTTTGTTGATCGCCTGGACCCTTGCATGTTTTGACTTCAACATCTGACTTGCCCTTTGGATTTCTTCATCAATAATCCTGCATTTGCATCCAAGCCCCTGTCTGTAATATGATTGTTATAATAGCTAGTTGAGATGAACAGAAAGAACCTAAGAACAGTTTCACATATCTTCAGGATTTTTTGTGGCAGTCCATGCCAAACCTAGCCTATTTCCACCCATTCTGCTCATGATACCTCCCTCTCCTAAACTTTGCTCTTCTCAGCACATGCTCTTTGTTCTTAGAGTCAGTTTCATCGATCTTCCTTTGACAGGAAACCTCCCAAAATGGAAGTGCTCTAACACAGACGACCCTCATTTACCCCTTCATTCCCACCACTGGCTGGCAGTATAATGGTGAGGACTGAGGAGAAGCAGATACGGTGAAGGGTCTGGGGTCTGCTGATCCATAACAGGACCATGTTGTCTTCTGCGCAGCATCAATAGTGTGTCGATTTGTGACTTTTTTTTTTTTTTTTTTTTAATCCACTGTGAAATATAAAAAAGTGAACGCTTAGCCTTTGAATATAGAAACAAAGGAGCAGCTGGTGGGGAAAATCCGAGTTCACACACTCTGACCCAAGCTCACACAGTGGAGATGTGGCAGAATTGGGCCGTTACGACTCGGTCAATTAGAGCTGGAACAGTCTGAGCGGTCCAGACTTTATTGTGCTCTGAATTCTTTCTTTAATTGCTGTTTTGTGTTTGTGTATGTGTGGATGTGTCTATAGATTTGTGTGTGGCTTCGCATGGAAGCACTTGATTGTGTGTATTTATAGAGGTTTATATAAGCAGGGCGGCTGATTTGGGAAATAACACAAAATTCCCAAAGAATGACTATAACTTACAGTTAAATTACAGTTAAATAATATATTGTAACTGTAGTACTGTATTTAAAATGATTACTAAATTACAGATTTTAAAGTATAAATACAACTCTGACTCATGATTAGTAAATTCTAAAAACCAAAATCAGGTATTATGGGTATTAAAAAATAAATTCAAGTATTAACTTTTTTGATCCTCACAGAATCATATCATATTATATATATTATATACTGTGTTAATTACAGACCTAAAATGATATTTCAAAATTGTAATGGAATAATAGTATACCTATTTAGAATTTATAGTATAAATGCTATATTGTCCTATTTAGATATATAGGAACACAAATTACTATAATTCCTAGAATAATTTCTAAATGACATTTTTGGCTTTAGAATATACAATAAATGCTTCCCTGGCTCAGAGGACATTTGTTTATTACTAAATAAAATCATGAAATAATTATAGTTACAACTATAATACATCTGTACATCTCCATAACTATAAAATAACTGTGTACATACAGTATAACTGTTATAATTACTGTAGTAATAAAACTGCAATAATAAAGTTATAATTATTTAGACCACAGCACTTCTGAGTTCTTGAATATGATTGGGCAGAAGGTGTTGATAAATTTTCTACACCAGCAGCTCTGATGTTAATGTGCTTGTTCCAATACGTTATTGTTTCTATAGTAGCAGCTCATTCACATGGAGATAATTTAGTCGAGTAATAAATAGATTTATAGTGCTTGTCATTTAATAAAGAAAAGATTTTCGGTAAGGAGATGTTTATTTAACATGTATGGAAGGAGTCTCCAGTGTCAGCGCTTTGTAACAGCCAAATTTATGTTTTGTGGTATGGGAAAGTCTTCAGTATGACCAGTCGTTATTTAATTAATAAAAAATGTCATCATTGGAACATTACTGTGGTATAAGAGGAATAAAACCCTTCAAGACATGCTGTTATAGGAAAATAATCTTTGGGGTGGTAATGACCATCCCTTCATGGTTTCTCCCTTAATAAATAAGTATTAAAATACTATAACTATTCATACATAAATGTAAGCTATATTCTCTGAGCAATATCTTTAGAGACTCTATAATTAGTAGAATATATTATTTATGGTCTTATAACCCAAACTTTATTCCATTCAATTTACCATTTAACCAATTTACCATCCAGCCAACAGTGTGACTTTTTCCTCTTGTTTTTCCTCTCCTTACTGTCTCTCTGTCTCGTTACTATCCAACTACTTTTCTTCACATGACATTTGTTTGACACTTCTTTTTATTTTTGCATCAGTACAGCTTGAATGTTTACCAGCCCATTTTCCATTACAATTCCTGTCTTCCCACAAAATGACCTTACAACTTCTTCGCAATGAAAAAAAACTGTACGAGCACATTTTTTTGAAAAGTTACAAATGGTTGAGGACTGCCTGTCAGAGCATCTCCTAGGGCTTCATGTGTACAGCAGCCAATAAAACCGCCGTCACTCATTACAATCACTGAGAGTAATTCATGAGGTCAGGTTGCACTGACGGTCAGACTGAATCAAACTGCGGCAGCAAATGAAGGAAAATTGGAAAAGTTGATCCTTTGGCGATGTTATGCTCCCCTGCTTGTGTGCTGATCAGTCTTCCCATTAATCATCTGAACTTCAGGGCTCTTCTTATGTAGCTTTGTAATAAACAAGAGGAGACTGTATTGTAAGTCCATCGTTCAAAAAGTCTAAACAGATACAAGTGGGAAAATGCAGAAAAGCAATAGAGTGTGATCATTCTAACGAAAACCACTAAGACACTAAGACACCAGTGCATATTTTACATGTAATCCTACATAAAGCACAAAGCGATGTGATGAGCTTTTTTACCTCCTGACCAATCAGGCTGCAAGTCAGGAGGTGCCAAGTAAGTAAAAACAAAATGGAGGATAAACTGTTGGTTAAAAAAAAAAAAAGACTCTTTTTACTGAGCAAATATGAGGAGATTTACGACATGTTGAATCAAATATATTTCATTGCCAATATTCCAACATTGCAATGTAACTAAAATTAAGAATGTGTGTACGCGATGTGATGTCCCACTTTAACTGTGACTGCATACAGTCGTCACACAAGCAGCTCAAATTCTCTTGATTTTCTGCCTCCGAAGCTACAGTGAAATCAAACAACCTCCTCATTGCCATAGCTATACCAGTCTTTATTTCATCTGCATTTCTGATAATAATAAATCAAATCTAATGTATAAGCTAGGCTAGGAAGTTAGCTGATACTAGCTAAGACATTTGGTAAGAGCGTTGTTATAGTTACAGTGAGCAAAAATGCAAAAGTGCTCCAGTCAGTGCTTTTTCTGGGAAAAAAAAAAAGAAAGTGTGAAAGCACCCTTTAAAATTCAATTGTGACTAAAGTGTAATTCCTAAATCTTTATTTCAGTTTTTTTAATTACATCCCTGAATGTGTGTACCTGTTACTCATCTTTTTACTCCTAAAAGCAAAATCAGGCATGTTAAATTACGATTTTATGCACGGAAAAGAAAAATAAGGTCAGAAATGTGGTTAACAAAGAGTACAAAGGCTTTTCCAGTATAACACATTAAAATGGAAAAATAAAAAACTACATCGCTACGCACTAGTAAAAACATTCGGGAAAATCTTTGGTTACACTGTAATAAAAAGTCAGTCATTTCTACACCAACAGAAATAAGTCTGTTATTCTGGGAAAATATTCACAGTCCTGCAGATTAGACTGTATTAAAGAACGTTACTGCATAGCTACTGAAGCAGCAAATAAACCTCGTCTTCCTTTTTTTCATTTTTCATTTCATTTCCATTATTTTATCATCCTGATTTTTGACATATAGCAGAGCTTCAGTAATTTTAGCTTCTATCTGTAATAACTATTACAAATACTTTGGGGTACCAACAACTATGCATCATTTACATGTTGTGTTCATTTCCGCAAAGCATTATGGGTAGTATTCTCTTGCTCATGTGTTTCTCATGCCCCTTCTGCACATTCCTGTCAGTACCGTTGCAGGAAAAGGGGACGCCCCATTTGTCTGTCAGATAACTCCCACAAGACATGTCCAAGGTAAATAGGGTGTGTGTGAGTATAAACTTCCACAAGAGGCGTGTTTCTGTCATGTACTCGACAAAACCCCTCTAATTACCATCCAACAGAAACAGCCTCAGACTGTCAGAGCGGGTAATGAGGAAGGTGAAAACGTACATACAGGATAAGCCTAGAGTCTGTAAAGCTGACGTAATCTCCACCCTGTCTAATATGACATGAAGATTATGTCCAGGACACTGATGCTGCTTTGGAAATGGAGGAAGGAGAAGCAAAACTTTGTGTAATCATGTCTTATCTCGAATGTTTCACACAGATTGTATTATTACTGTATGATCCACGTTCGACAAGTCATCAAATCAGACTTAGATAAGGACTGGAGTCACTCCAGATGTTACAGGAGAGGTGTTGAACTATGTTCCTGGAACTATCCACCCTCCTGCGTTTAGTTCCAACCCTTAACTAACACGCTAAACTTTTCCAACTCAAAGGCATCAGGAGCTTTTAGAGTGCAAATTCTACATAGTGGTATTTGTAGAGTTCAGTTGAAGACTGAATTTATGTTCTAAAAACTGATTTGGAGCATGAAGAACTGATGAACTTTCTCAGATGAGAGATTGGTGAGGCGCTTTTGATTTGGATGATTGAAATCTTCACAGCAAGAAAAGTGCTGGAAACTGGAAACTTGTTGTTTACGGAATTACGTCATATACAACTCGTAGCGTAAACGTAAGAAGTGCTATTTTGTTTACTGTTGATCCTGTGAGCAGCCATGTTGATTTGACGGATGCAACTCGGAGTTGAGAAGACCTTCCCGACTTTCCATTCAGGAATTTGAGGGAGTTTACATTGCTTTTTCTTAGTCATAAGTCAGATTTGCAATTTTTAGTTGAACACACCATAAGTATGCATACTGCCGTAAGTATTCCCCAAAATACCTGACGGTCATTGTGAGCATCATTGTGCACATTGCCAGAAATAAACGCTAAACGTCCATGTGGTGTAATCCCAACGTAAACAGTGGGGGCAGTATAACACTACATGACACTGGGTTCAAACAAACTAAACAAACTAGCATTGCGTCTCAAATGGCATAATTATGTACGATTCTAGACAGTTATTGAGTACTAACACAACAGGTATTCCTATTACAGTTAGTGTGTGAATTTTAAATACCTCTCATGTAGCCTTCAAAGTTCTGTTTTGCGTACCAGTCTTCTGGCGCTTCTAGACTAGTAAATACTTTTGAAAGTAAACGTGTCGTTTTTTGATGTGAGACACAGCTCATGACAACAATCACGACAACAGTGGAACCTTTTAGGCTTGTCAACATTTCTGTGCATGAAATCACTGAACATTTTACAATTCTATTTAGAAACCTGATGGACAGGGATGTTTTGGTTCTGACTTGTAGTCTAGTGGATGTCGCTGTTATTCCCCTAGATGTACATAATATGTACGACCCTGATCAGGGTAAAGTTCTTACTGATTAAGAATGAATGCATGCATTATTAGATCTCTTTTCTTCTGTATAGTAGAGTGTCAAACCTCATGTCCTGGTTTTGCATTTTTAATTGGAATTTTTAATTGGCTTTAATGGGAACTATAGGACAAGTATGCACCTAGTTACTAGTGTGAGGAGTGAGATTCTGACCAGCTGGTGGGTTTTGAGAACATAAAGGGTTACAAAGACTGCTTTTCCTCTGTGTTAAGCAAGAATGAGGTTTATTTTTGGAAAGGCCTTTCCGTATTTTAGTGCAACGACGCATTAATCATCCGTCCATATGCGCCGTGCAAGAGCGCCCGACTTACTCAAGAGCAATAAAAAACAATTACAAACCCACAAAGTTTTCTGTGTATAAAACACAGAGTGCCCTTTGTTTTGTTGTCATCAGCATGTGATTAACCAAAATATGAGCTGCTGTTGGTTGATGGGCAAAAAGAGATGAAATATTGGGCATAATATAATACCAGCAAGTTATTATGTACTATAATTATATGAAAGAATGACAGTCATATTAAGAAGCAAAAATGCTTGTTATGTAATTATTTTTTGCTAATTTATGATCTGGGAATTTCTAGCCATTTCATGTGGTTTTGTGGAGTCTATTTTTGGCAAAACCTTGTCTCTTAGTGCTCACACTGAAGATAAAAGATGTGTCAAAGTCAATAGATATCTATTTGTCTTGCATACATGTACAGTTCTTTGTACATTATTCTATGTAGGCGTTTTAAGAGATTGTGATATCTTTATTTTTCTATTAATCGAATTCATTCCTAATACTTTGAGGTAAAACAGGTCTTTGAGGTTTAAATATTCATAGATTACATATCCTCAAAAATGGGGGACACCCAAAACAATAACCAGTAGTGACTTATGCCATAGCGCTGCTGAATTCTGGATTCTGATTGGTCAGAAAATGTTGACTCATTTTCTATTACAGCAGTTATAATTATAATTAGTTAGTTATAATTAGTTATTGTTACCATACTAACAACTTAAACAGAAAATTCTGTGGAGGATGTGCCGTATAAAGGGCTGATGTAAACTATTGTGTGTGTGTGTCTCTGCCAACACCTACACAGGGTGAAGTATTAGTACTCCCACGTAACGTGAGTGTTTCCTCTAGGAGGCCATGAACAACACCAGAATTTACTGAATTATACACCCAAAAAAGGGGCTGAAAATGATGCGAGTTCTGTGTTTCACTATAGGAATAATAAATAGAAGAAAACAAAGGCACAATTTTGTTTTGAAAAGTGCTGGGAAAAAAAGCAACCTCACATGATTAATTATAAACCAAGTGAATTCTCATGGAAAGTATTTCTGAAATGTTTTAACTCGTCTGTATTCAGCAGTAGGAGCGACTCTTGTATCAAAGCACTTCAATTTAGCTAGTGTTCTTAGCCATTTCTATCACGAGCTCTTTTAAGGTTTTTAACGGACTACGCAAAGCAGGTTCGGAGCATGAGCTTGTCTACAGAAGTCGGAAAGTACTGGATGAGGGAAAATTTGATTGTTTACACTTTATTTTGTTTGCACTTCAGATGTACTTTGAAAAGCATTGCATTGATTTAAACAATATAAATTTGAATCCACCTCCCAGCCAACCGATCAGCGTTCCCATGAATAGTGAAGTGAAGTGAAGTGACTTGTGGCCAAGTATGGTGACCCATACTCAGAATTTGTGCTCTGCGTTTAACCCATTCAAGTGCACACACACAGTAGTGAACACACACACACACACCGTGAACACACACCAGCAGTGGGCAGCCTTTTTTGCTGTGGCGCCCGGGGAGTAGTTGGGGGTTCGGTGCCTTGCTCAAGGGTCTCACCTCAGTAGTGGTATTGAGGGTGGCTGAGAGAGCATTCACTCCCCCCACCTACAATCCCTGCCGGACCCGAGACTCGAACCCACAACCTTCAGGTTCACCTTCGGGTTACAAGTCCGACTCTCTATCCATTAGGCCACGACTGCCCCAAATAGCACTGAAGATACTCACAATGTGTAGCTATCGCGTAGGAGCACTGCGTGCTAGCATGTCTCTGTGCATCATGTGCATCAAAGCTAAAAATGGTTTAACTAAATCATATAAAATTAAGAAATGTTTCTGTGTTGTGTAGCTTTACACTGTGACCTAAAAAAGAAGAAATCTTCAGAAAAGTTCATTGATAAGGCAGATCTAAGATGAATTTTCATGTTATGACATGCTGTACTGTTTTCCTGAGTTGAAGAGTTGAACCAAGTTTAACTGTCTCATCCTTAAGGTCATTTGGATCACACGGTCATTTTTCTGTTTTCCTTTTCAACCGTGAAAAAAGCTCTAAGTCTTCACGTTCCCCAGGCGGCGATTTGAATCACAATAGAGCTGTAGTTCAACGTCGGCTGAAGTGTGAACGTTCGACTTCCTCCTCGGCTTGGCTAAATGATGCGTGGAGAAGAAATATTTAGCACCTTGAGAGGATTTAAATCCAGAGCTGTCTCACGTTTGCTTCACACGTTCTTGAGTAGTTTTGCATAATAGCTGTATCCATCAATTCACTTTCCGCCCATCTTGTCCAGCAGGGAACTGTCTCAGGACGAGGTGTGCCAGACAAACACCTGAGATCCTCGGTTGGATCATCGTCGGCATCTGTCTGATTAAGATGAATATTTCGTTAAAATGAGATTACGACATTCCTGGGTCTGATCCCCAAACAGATGGTTCTTCACTTTGCCAGACATATGGAGAAGAGATACACACCTTTGGAGTATTAAGGGAGTGAAAGCGAAGTTTCCTTAATCAGTTTTCTCTGCACAGCTTGAGGAGTTCAGCACAGAGCCTTCGGTGTCCTTGATGATATAATTACTGAGCAATAACACAATTATTAAGCATTAAGTAAGGAATAAAACACTAGGGGGTGGTCTGTTATAGGAAAATAATTAATGATGGGAAGCGGAGTTACTGTTACCACCCTGAAGTTGATTATTTTCATATATCAGCATGCCCTGAAGTGTTTTATTACACTTATACTACAGGAATTCTCCACTGTTTACATTTATTTATTAACTGAAGAATGATGAGTTGTACATTTTATACATTTTCATGTTTACATTTAATGTTGTGCAACATCTGCGGAACAAGTTAGTTCCTGTTATTGCAGCTAGAAACAGTCATTCACTGACCAGTCTGTCTGCTAACACTGGAGACTCCTTCCAACTATGCTAAATAAATGTTTCCTCACAGAATATTTCATCATGTCTTGAAATATCAGCCCTGCATGTTTTAATATAAGAAATCAATAAAAGTGTGTTTGCAACAAGGAATGAGTAATTCTCACTTCAAACTGCTCAAAAGAGAAAAGTGTGAAACCCCACAGTACTGAGTGTGAATAGCATGAGAGCAGCGAAGCATGAAGCCTGGTCACAAGATCTGATTATTTATTAGAGCATGACTGTACCCAGACACAGGTCTCTGCGCACACACACACACACACACACACACACACTGTTTTACTGATGAGACACTGGCTCAGGTTCATTAGAGGTTTGTGTTCTATTAAAAAGAAGTGACAAAAAGCATAGTGTGAATAGCAGAGAGCGAGAAACAGAGACAGATAGAGAAACGTTACTAGATGTTCTGATAAAATACATAAATTACAGAAAACTTGAAGTTGCTGAGATCAGATTTGGGACACAAGTCTCAGACTCACACTCAAGTGCTCAACCCCTTAATTTACTGACTCATTATGCTGCATTCAAGTAAAACTCATAATTCAGAATTTCCAACCTTTAACTAGGAAAATCCAAAGACTTCAACATGGAATTTCTGCTTGGAAAGTCATGATGATGTTCTCAAACTCGAGTTCAGCTTATGAAGTCATGGCAACATGGCTGCTCACCCTGTCAGCAGTGTAAAATAGAACTTCTTTACATTTAGATGTTAGTAGTGTTAAATCTGTAACACTGACCACATTCATTCACTGTAGTTTGCTATTAGCCTACATCAACGACTTTAAAGTTCACTCATGTTGTTCATTCATTCACTCATTAGTTCATCCTAAGTAAGTGTTTTATCCCTGTCAAGGTCATGGTGGAGCCGGAACCCATCCCAGGAACACTGGGAGCGATCCGGGAATACACCCTGGATGTGACGCCAGCTCACTGAAGGGCAACACACAAGCACCTGTTCACACACCTAGAGTTAATTTAGACCCAGAGGAAACCAACACAGACACTGACAGCATTGAAACTATGAAAAATTAAGCAATAGTCATTTTAATATTTATACCTACGAACTATTCAGCACTGAACCGACAGCTTTACACCACACTTAGAAACAAACCTTAAGAACAAATTAAAAGAAAAAATAAACAGTTGCTATGTAATACTTAGGGGGATATGCTTTGGCTGAACTTGCCTGTGTAGAAGGGAGGAAAGATCTGACTAATCACCTTTACCCTATGATGAAATATTTCCATCCTGATGGGCGTGGTCTCTTCCAGGATGACCCCGCCCTCATCCACTGTGCTCGAGCTCTCACTCAAGGGATTGATGAGGATGGAAATGATTTAAAATCATATGCTACGACCTTTCGACTCACCAGATCTCAACCCAACTGGGAGATTTTGGAGTGAGAGTAGGTGTATTGGGTGTCATTCTTGTGTTTGGCAAATCCTGGTTGTCTGAAACCCAAGGGAAACAGGAAAGAGGTCACTGTCTGGAACACTGATGAGACAATACAGCTTGTCTGTACTGTCCATTGGTCCATGACTTCAGTCCATGACTTCACTCCTACTTTTCTGTCCCATAAACCCCTAGGTCACATCCACAACAAGGCCATGACGAAGCACAAATCCAGGCTGAACTGTGTCAGTGCTTTGTTTTTGGGTGTACTTACTTTAGCCGTGCCTTTGTGGCACCAGTCACGGTTGTGATTAAGCCGTTCTCTGTTAATGAGAACAGTGATGTGAGAGCTGCTGACCCTCATATAAGTAAGAACGAAATTTAATTGGGTCACTTGGAGACAGAGTTCTTCACATTGTTGTGAGATTAGAGCAATTTTTTTGGTGTGGGGATTTACTAGCTACATAAAAACAAATCAATCATGGGTCATCGTGGGTATTCACTAACAGATAGGGAAGATTTGGATTGTTGTGATGGGAATTCATATGCTGATTGTATGTTTCCCCCTTTTAAGACTACAGAAAATGGCAAAAAAAAAAAATCCCAAATAATGAATTATGTAGTGAATAGAGTGCGACTTCGAGAATACTGCCAGTCCTTATTCACATGGTGCACATTACAGTATATAAAACTCAAAGCTCCAGCGTTCTATCATGGCCTCGGGTTTCTGTCTGTATGGAGTTTTACGTGTTCTTATCGTGTCTGTGCGGGTTTCCTCTGTGTTCTCCAGTTTCCTCCAACCTCCCAAAAACGAGTTCAAATCCCAGCACCATAACCCTCACCTGCTCAGTTGTATAAAAATGAGATAATTGTAAGTCGTCCTGGATAAGGGTCTCTGCCAAATGCCATAAATGTAAATGTGTAATAGTGTGTGTGAGGCCCTGCGATGGACTAACATGGAGCTAGCTAGTCTGACCAGGATAAAGCAGCTACTGCTGATGAATGACTGAATGAAAATGAACAGTAAACTGTGAAGGGTTGATTCCACAGTTGTGGCGCCTTGGTAACTATTTAAAGCAGTTTTTTTAAACATCAGTATGTGTGTTAATCCATCTCAGACCACAGTCTCATTTTTATGAGGTTTCTTGGCCATGTTTTGCTCTCAAATGAGGAACAGAGTTGAGTTTAAATCTAAATTAGAAAAAGGTGGTTAGCATCCCTGCTAATGACACGAGGGTGATTTTTGTATGTTATTTTTGTTAATTTGAAGGTAGAATAAGATTTCAAGAAGCGCATTTAGTCCAAGAACAACAATAACTGATTATAATTTAGCAAAACTTTGTCCGGGTCAGAAAAAATAGCAATGAGTCGTTTGTGAGACGAAAGAATCGACTCAAATGAAACAAATGATTTGACTCACTGAAAAGAGTCAGAATTCTTCAGGCAATAGCGGCCCCTAATGGTGAATGTGTGGTATTACAATAACCTGCATAAATAGCCTATTTTGTATTTTAGTGCAGCATTTGTCTTGTTTATCTTTATTTTAAAAGCCTGGTGAGTATTTTTGCCTAATGAAATCTTGTTGCATGGGCAGAATTCTGTGTCTGTTTGATTGCATTACAGTTTGTTTCGGTGAAACACTGAGGTGTGAATGGGTTGAGGTTAGGGCAGGAGTATAGGTGTGGCGTTCCTCAGCTCTCTGTGCCTGTGAGGTGGTAATGGGCCTGTTAACATTCACTGATAGCTTCCTTTCAGCAGTGAATATGGCTTTTCTTTGTTGTACAGAAACTGTGTCTTGTTCTCAGTTTTCTGCTGAAACATTTCTCATTCACTTATTTACTGTGTACATTAAAAATATCAGCTATCATATATAAGATATCATATATAAGATTATATGTATTTATAAAGATGAATAAATTTGTTTTTACTGACCACTGAGCTTTTTTTTTTTTTTTTTTTTTGCATTTGGTTGTTCAAAAAGATGTTCAGTATAATTAAACATAAATACAGGAACAGTTTTAAAGTTACACTGTATTCTCTTAGTGCATTTTTAAAAAACTGTTTAAGATAATAGATAACAGAAGGGGATATAGATCAAAATAAAAGTACACTCTCTGAAAAATAAAAGTACACTCTCTAAATTGTACTTTTCGTTGTCACTGAGGTGGTATCATCAAGCATACCTCTTTTATACTTTTAATATTTATCTTTTGCCTGGAAACATGGATATAGAATACCTTTAAAAGTGTATAAATGGACTAATTATCTGTAATTAGAGTAATGCTTACTCCAGTAAAGTACAGTACACATGCACACACACTATTCTAGGTAAAAGGTACAAAAATGTACACTTTCTCTGACAAGTAAATGTACAGTGTAGTACCCTTTTTCCTGAGAGTGCAAAAATCCATACTAGTTCATGTAAAATGACATTATTTGTGATTTGTTTATTAAAAACTTTTTCTAAATTTGCACTCTGTAGCTACTCCCAGTTCTCTACAAACTGTTGGATATTCTATTTTACTATTTTAAGATACTTGTAATAAAATAAGATTCCTAATGATATGATGGATTTGGATAATGTAAAGCAAATCCTACATTACCCACAATGCCGCGCGGTTTCCTCGCAGTCTGTTAAACGGCGGAACTGCAGCGCGAGACGCGCAGATGATTTGCGTGGTTCGTGCGTTCACAGCGGGGATCTGGACCGAAGGACATCTTCATGTGGAAAGACAGCATGGAAATTTCTTTCTAGAAATGTAAAGTTCATATTATTCGGAGGCACTGGGGTCGCTTGAAGAGCCAAATAACCGCAGAAAATAAGAAACGTTTGAGAAGCGGATTACAGCGGTTGGTCTGCGGAACTGATTTGTACTTGGGTTGTGTTTAGGTCGGACTCTTTTTTTTGTTGTACCGTTGGTACAGTTCGCGACAAACCCGGAACTGTGAAAATGGCCAATTAGGAAGAAAGTTAAAATATATTAAATATCAAAATGGACTACTAAACGAGCATTGAATTCAGAATTTAATTTAAGAACATTTTAGACAGGAGCACTGACTAAAAAGGTTTATGATTTTCCGTCGCGGATAAAGCAGCTAGTTGCAACTTCCTGTTCCGGGTCAGCTTGGGTATTTTGGTTTCTATTCCAAAACGGCGTGTGATTATTTATCGGACTTGTGAAGCTATCTGATAAAAAAAAACCTTTTCTGAAATTTTAAGCTATTTCTATAGCCCAAATGCAGCGACCACATTTCCGAGCTCCGCATCCAGCAGCTGGCGCGAGAGGCGGCGGATTTCGGACCCCTCCGGCCGCTTTGGACAGGGCAGCGGGTGGCAGGTTCCCCTCGCCGCCCTGGGCTTTCCCTAACGGGCCGTATGGACCCAGATTCGGGTCGTACGGCGGCTCTCCGGGGACACACACCCCGCCCAGAGAGTTTAGCGGTAATAGAGGCGGTGGTAGCGGGATATATAACGGCAAATCCGCGGGACACACACCGCGCAGGTCGAACGGTAGCCCCACTTACAGACAGTCGCCTTATCAGAGTCCCGGAGCACACAGCGGATATCAGGTAGAGACCCAGAGCCTGGAAGGCCATTACACACTCTCAGAGCAAAAGGGTACTAACTGTACCTTCCTCATCACTGGCCTGCTTCCTCTCACACGGACATGTTTGGCACATTTACTCTCTGTATATATTTCTGACCTGGGAATGTGAATGTAGTGCAGGTAGAATGATTTAAGGTAAATAATTCGTGTTTAGAGTAATTATTTTAAAAGGTTTACTACATACACATTCACTGAGGTCCACACTGTCACAGTCAGTGTCAGTATTACAGAGGTTTCAGATTTTAAAAAATTGTTTATCTTCTCATTCTTCCATAAACTACTCTGACTCCAGTTTTAATTTTTAGTTTAGTTTTTGGTTTACATATAATACATATTATAGTTTCTTAAAGCTTTTTCAGAAGTTTGCTTTTATATTTCTTTAAACATTACAATGAATTGACTCCATATTGAAGCAGCACACAGGAGAAGCATAATTTAATTATTTTTCATTGCCTATTTTAACACATTGAAAATGTCCCAGTGAATTGGTTTCATATGAAGAACAATAGTACAGCTCTTAGCACTAATAAATCATCTATTTTATTTAGTTTGGTAGTATGTTGTAGAACTGTGATGGTCATTATTTTGTATATTTAAAAATAGTTGAACAAAATTGTTGGATGAAACTGTGCAAAACAAACGTTCCTACTACAGTGATGAGGTACAGTTTAGTTCCCTTTTTTCTACGAGTGTAGCTATTAAATCAGACTTGATTAACTTAGTAACTCAGATTTGAGCCTGAGTTAAACCTGCATAATTACAAATAATGATCGCTATAAAATGTGCTTAATAATTTGCAACACTATACTGTGCCACAGACGCAGCAGATTTCTCTTTGTCCTATTTTTACATGAAGTAAATTGTCTCCTAAAGGGTTCTCCGCGGACATCCACGCCGTACGGCAGGGAGAGAGGCTCAAACGATATGGATAAGTATTACAAAGCGTCCATGCTTCAGGACCCGTGGGCTAACCTCCAGCCCGTTTCAGTGACCCAGACCCAGTCCAAATGCAGCTCCCAGCAGGCCACACACACAGGCAGGACAGGGAGGTACTACAACAAAAACTCTACCGCTTAAACAAACAGACTTTTTAGCTTTTTCTTTCTTTCTTTTTTTTAAAAGAATATTTCATTGGCCAACTCTGCAGTTGCTCAGAGTTTGGACACACAAAAACCCGGACTTGGACATGCCAGCAGCAATAACACTTCCAATGCTCACTGTTTACAGCATTTTCTTTTAGATTTTATATCCTGGATATCTCTATCCTGTTGTACTTTTTGTACGTTACTTTTGAGTATAGGATCCAGACAGGCGCATACACACACTAGCACGGCTGTGCTTTTCCTCCTCAAACACATTCATTTCATCAGTTTATTAGATTCCCATTGTAGTGTTTTCATTACACACTAAAATGTGTGTTTTAAATCAGGAAAAAACACACCGTGCAAACTGGATCACGTCTGAGCTTCCTCATTAGGGAATTATTGGGGATATAATTATTAATAATCTAATAATTATTCGGGATGAATAATCGTCGCCGGAGTCGCTGATTGACGTGTTGCTGTGTGTGTGAACAGCATTAAGAGGTCTAATCTACCTCTGACCCGATGCTGTTAATCAACTCAACCAGCACAACCTTTTTTAGACATTTTATTCTAATTTTGTACATTCTGTAAAATATTTTTTTGACTTTGTCTTTAATTTTATTTCAGACCTGTCATTTTTTTTTTGTTTTGTTAAAAAGAAAGAAAGTTAGCAATGTATAATTTTTTTTAAACATTCTCAGGATTTTCTAAATGCTTAGGTACCTCAATCGAGTTACTCCTAACTCAGCTTTGAAATGAGTTTATTTGAAAAAAAGAAAAAAAAAAGTTTATGGACAAAAAGACACTGTATGTAAACCCTTTGTTGATGTTTTTCCTCCGATATGATTTACTGAACTGGTAGTGTTGGAGGTGTCTGTGTTCCACAGTCAATAAGCAGACTGTCTCATTAAGTTTTATATCTTTAAATGTTTTTTAAAAAGTGAGATCTAATTTCTTTCTGTAATTTCTTTCACCAGTCATAAATATAATCCATTAATATTTCAGTAATGCAAAACGTCTGCCTCTTTGTTGAAAACTGCTTTAGTTTAACAGTAGTGTTGATATCTGATCTGCTGGTATAGAAAATTAATCAGCACCTACACAATCCAGAATGAACACTGAGCTGAATATTCAGACTAGACAGATACACAAGAACAACACCAGCCACAAAATATTATAATAAAATCTCTTGTATTTTAATTTTTTTGGCTCTGGGTTAGACAGATGCATAAATTAACACAACATTTCAGAACAAAAAGTAGCTAAGGGCTTCAGCAGAGCACACTGTGTTTCAGCGTCATTACCCCGAGTACCAGTTACCACACAGCAAAGTTATTACGCTAGAAAAAGTTCAATCCACAGGTTACAGGAATAATCCACGCTGAAGTGCCAACATCGCTAACGATACAGGACTGTTAGTGAATCGCAGTTAGCAAGAAACGATCGTTCAAATCATTCAAATTTTCAATATATAGAGCTGTACATCGTGTTACGACGGACCCACGTGACGCATGTAATTATATATTCCACAGATAAACACTCATTCAAAACCAGATCAGTCTGTTGAGGATGTTGTGAGATGATGGTGTTCTGAGGTCTGCAGCACTTTTCCTTACTTTCTTTCTTTCTGTTTTTTTTTTTTAAAGTTCATTATAAGCTCATGCGATGCAACTTTAAAGCCTGCACACAATTTTGGAAAAGAAGAAAACAAAACAGCCCTTTCCATTACATAGACAAAGAAATTGAAATGCACTTTAAAAATATGATTTGACTAAAGCGGTTAATAATGAAAAAGACTGAATAATTAAAAAATCAGTCACTGTGTTTCCTCTTTTAACTAGCATCAGTATTACGAGTATTAGGTAAATTCCTCTAAGTCATACTGATACAGGCTTTTTTTTTTTCCAGGGAAGACAACTAATCTGTTAAAATCTGGTAAAGTCTGATGGTTCGAACAGTACTGTGCAAAAGTCATCCTTATTTTTTAAATACAAATTTTGTCTTAGATGTTTATTTTATGACTTCTGCAGGATTAAGTCAGTAATTTTTTTTAGTTTTCCAACAAAAAATTCTATAATACAGAAATATTTTTGTATGTCAGTGAAGAAAGTTACATATTACATAAAACACCACTTTTCAACCAAAAAAACATAATGAAGGCTGTCGGGGATTATCTGCAAAAACAGTCAGTCAGAGAAGAACCGTGGCAGAATCTCTAAGATGCTCAGTAAAACTCAACAGATAATTTCATTATAAAACTGCACAAATACCTGAGACTACTGGTGCATTTTTAAAACGAAAAAGATTTGTCACATGTAATATTGACTTTGTTCAGTTTATTACTGTTTACTGCTCTGTGTTAGATTTTTATTTTTAGAAACGTTCATTATTTTTGAAGGAATCATTGCTTTACAGCATTTCTTTACACATGCCCAAGACTTTTGCACAGTACTGTATATATACTGTATAATATTAAGGCATGAGCTAGAGTAGCGGCTCTCAAACTTTTCATACCCTAACTGTAAAATTATTTCCACGGACCCTCTCGGTACAGATTTAGAGAAACATACTGCTTTCTAAATAAATATTCTATTTGTTTTTGAGTTATTGAGATTCGGATTAAAATGATTCAGTCAAACAGACTAATAGCTATAAAAATTTTGATAATTGTTGCTTGTGATATCCACCACTGTCTCCGAGACCCACAGGCCCAGCATATGTTTACTGTTTCCAAGGGATCTATTTAATTTAATGAAGTAGTGTGTTTACACCATATATATGTATGTAGTGTTAGGGTTGTTGTCTTTGCACACACAAACACACACGAGGTACGCCTATCACATTAACCTCACTCTGAGTGTGCTGAGGTAAGTAAGGTTTAGAAAAGCTTGGTGCTGAATACGGTGATCCACAACTAAAGCGTGTCCAATCGAGTGTGTGCAAGTGAGCAGAAACGTGTAATAAGTGATCTACCCCAAACTTTAATTAGTGTCACTTCTTAAAAACCACTAATAGGAACTTCGTAAGTGTTAAGTCAAGGCACTCGTTCTAGTTCACTGATCTTTATCAAATTTATATTTCACCCATAACCTTGACTTTGTGACGGATCAAACTTTGGAGAATAGATTTTCCAGTTAGAAAGCTTTACTTAAATGAATACCAGCTTTTTAAAAGCTCATGTAAGGAGGATGCTTGTGTTTGTTGTATACCTTTCTCTAAAGTGCACACAGAACCCAAATAACCTAAAAACCCATGTAGTGGACTAAGGCTGCGTTCACACTTGGTGTGTGTGTGTTTTTTTTTTTTTTTTCCTGCCTCCAGCAGATGAACTGATTAGATTTTGGAATTGATCCCAGCAGAGTCAAGGTCACAGCAAGATCAAATAGTTTTACTTCCAACAGCATCCTTCCTCTTTGGCATACAGAGACATTAAGTACGCCTTCGTGCTCAGGAACTCGACAGCTGTTTTCTGGATTTTTGCCATCGATCCTTCCTTAGGAAATTCTTGTCAGTGTAATACCTCAAAAAAGAATGGTTAAAATCTAGGATTTGTATACTTGCTACCACTTGATGAACTGATTACATTTTGGCATTGATCCAAACATGGTCAAGGGATATTTTAAGGGTATTTCAGGCATACAAATCTGTAACAAGAACGAAGACTTGTTGGCTCCGTTGTCGTCGAGTTCTATTTGTTTTTCCCACAAGAAGTGTATTCCAGAGCTAATATACAAGATATATATAATATATCTAGAATCAGCGATCTAGATTAGATTTATTATGATCAGTATCACAGATAAAATAAAGACTGGTGTGACTCTAGCGATGAGGAGGTTGTTTGTGTTCGCTGTAGCTTTGGAGGTAGAAACTCAAGAGAACTTGAGGTGCTAATTGTGTGATGTGACTGCATCCAGAGTTAAACTGGGACGTCACAATGCATACTGATGAACATCCTAAAAATAGACACGTTGGAATATTAGGAAGGAATTATTTTCCATTGTGCTCCTTATATTCACTTGCCAACAAGTTTTTTCCTCCTGCATTCTGTCCTCCATGTTTGTTTTTCTTGCTTGCCTTACCTGCAGCCTGATTGGTCAGGAAGTTAAAAAAAATAAAAATAAAAGCCTCTTTGTGTCATTCTGCGCTTTTCTGGAAAGTTCGGAAACAGCTGTAGACTGGACTGCTTTTTAAAAGCGTCCACATTCCGCCTGCCTTGCATCCACTTCCTGTAGGAGTACAGGTAAATTGTGCACTGACGTTTAGGAAAACATGCCAAATGTGAAAGCAGCCTAACTGATTATTTCATGGTAGTGCTGGGTCCTCAGTGTGCATGAAAAAACAAACAAACAAAAAAAAAAACAACACAGTAGTGTCATATGACTCAACCTATTTACATTTAAATAATGAAATGAAATAGCTTCATATCAGTCTTACGTTCATTAAGACTTGTTCCAAGTCCTACGTACATACACGTGTACATACCTGATTTTCTGTCCCTTGTTACCCTTCAAAAAAGAGAAGTCAAATAATATGAGCTGTAATTAGACAGACACTGGAAATGAGAGGAAGTGACATCACAGTGCAAAAAGTCAGTCATTATAAAATACAACATCTCTCCCGAATCCTCTTCATTAAGCTCTTCCTTTTATTTTTCCCGTTCTCCTTTCCCTCCTCCATTTTCCTGGCTCTGATTCCTCGCATGAGGTCAAAAAACACCTGAAAGGAAGCATTAACAGATGATTATTATCCAGACAGAATCTACAGCACGACGCAGGCGAGGAGTGAAATGAAATCTGTGAACCTTGTCCACGTTGGCCCGGGTTTTGGCGGACGTCTCCACGTAGCTGACGCCCCACTGATCGGCTCGGGCTTTGGCTTCCTCCGCTCCCACCTGCCTCCGGTCCTCCAGGTCGGACTTATTTCCGACCAGCAGGAAGGGCACGTTCTCGTCCTCCTTTACTCTGAGGATCTGCTCTCTACAACACGGACACAGATATTCATCATTCAATGTTTTATTGTGCGCTGCTAATTAGTTACAAAAGGATCGTAAAAGCAGTACACGATCTAATAGAAGCGTACAAAAGAAAAACTGAATTAAACAGAGACCAAGCACATTTTTTCATATGAGTTCCTAAACGCAGGTATGTTTCTAACCTGAAGTCAGCAGTAGCAGCGAAAGACTCGGGTTCAGTGATAGAGAACACACAGAGGAAGCCCTCTCCGCTGCGGAAGTAGTTATCCCGAATGGCAGCGTAGTCTTCCTGCCCTGCCGTGTCCAGAATATCAATCTGCACCTCCTCTCCATCCAGCACCACTTTCTTCCTGTAGCTGTCAGCTTTAGTGGGCTCGTAGTCTTCCACAAACTGAGCGAGAGAGGCAGAGAGAGCCACACACCATGACCAAGTAAGTAAACAAGCAAAACACTTCATTAATTTTAAAAAATACATAAATAAATAAAATAAGGGAAATGATCAACCTTAGATTTTCCTACAACAGTCAGTATTATGTGGACACCTGACCATCACACCCATATGTGCTTGTTGAACATCTCATTTCAGATTTATTCCCCCGTTTCTGTTATTATAAGCTCCACTCTTCTGGGAAGGCTTTCCACTAGATTTTGGAGCGTGGCTGTAGGGATTTGTGTTCATTCATTGTGTTCATTCAGTATAATAACTTGGTAATGATGATGATGGGTTGTGATTTCCACCAACGTAACAAAACAAAAATATCTCGCACCCTGCAGCTATGCTTCACAGATTTAAGGAACTTCAAGCTAATTGTGGAAACCCCACAAAACTTTTAAGATGATTTATGATGTTATAGCAAGACTGTATTTTACTAGATTAATGAAAAATCCTTTTATATAGTGACAATTTTGTGAGTAAGGTTTTTTTTTATTTACTCACTGTTGAACACATCTGACTTGTTGAATTTGACTTTACACTTTACTGCAAAGACACGGGGGGAGTAACAATAATTTGAAATGTCTGTGGTAACGATACAGCGTGTGGATTATCATGCGTATCTTCGAGACTGAAGTCCTACCTCGTCGTACATGAACTGGAGTGTGAGCGCGGATTTGCCCACTCCGCCGCTGCCCACCATTATCACTTTGTGGAGGGCCAGAGAGTTCGGCGCTTTGGGTTTATTAGCTGCCATTTTTCCAAAAACAAGCCAAAGGAGGTAAACCAGACAGGAGGTGGGATTTACTCAGCTTACTCAGCCTAGCGAAGGAAATCTGAGGAAGGAAAGAAATAAACACCAGTTTACTGTAATGCAGCTAGTGTGTAGTGCACTGAAATGCTCAGTGTTTACAATGCATTATGGGAACATGACGACGTGCTGCTCCCGATGTGTCAGGCACTAAACAATAGCACTTGTTATTCACTCACTGACTCTGACATCATGCAGTAACATCACGCAGTAAAACCGAGACACACGGCAGATTCGGGAGGAAAACACTGCATTCTAACAGTAATGGCTGATAATGAAAGAAAACCCCAGGCGCTTGTACTGTGTAATTATTTTTTTACTGCCATCTTTATATATATATACACTGGATATTCTTTCTCTCCAGAGTTCATGCTGAGGGATTAAAATACGGATGGGCAATATCACAAAAATATCATATCATTATACTCGAAGACATTTCTGCGATGCTCAATATGCACCGTTTGTTTATAGTTTTAGTTAATCTCTACTAAAATCTGTGACGTCACTTGTGAGGTTACTCCATAATTTACGATAATTTACAAAATACTCAATAAGTTAAGAATTATTTGGCATAGACTTGCTCCAAATTGGTGAAAAAAAAAAAGTTTTGTGTTTTTTCCTCCTCCTTTTTGGATAATTTTTCCAGATTATAAACAAGCACCCCATGGAGGCTGATAGAAGTTTGTTGTACTGTAAAGAACAGAATTTCTTCTCTTTTTACTGGATTTTAGCTTTTTGGTATGCTTTTTAGTTGAAAGGTCTAATGATATAAAAACTATACATATATCAATTAGGGTCGTATATATTAAGTGTTAAACTAAAAAAACCAAAAGTAACAGGAAACCTAGACATATTCACATATACAGAGCATGTGAATGCCCAAAATTCTTCACGAAAATTGCAACTAACCCCACAAAGTGCGTAATTACGGCAGCACAATGTCATGTAGAGGGAGCGTCACAAATGATAAATACTCCCTTATTATGTAACCTTTATTTATGTCCTATAGAGGCCTCGTCGCAAAACACCACAACAGCGTCACAACAGCAAAAAAACAAATGAGTCACATGTGAAACTGGTTTCAAGTGACGACAACTTCTTGTCTATTTCTTTCACTGATCCACAGCAGGGCAGATAAACGCACATTCAGGAGCAAGTCACAGACTGAAAACTTTGGTTTGGGACAAGACCGGTGGCATAAAAAAATAGGCCTTTCTGTTCCTCCATAAACACACCAAGGTCAGAGGACACACTTCCAGGACGGGCGAGGGAGGCCTGTCTAAACATTAAACCCAGCATGTTCTCTATATGCAAAACTTACACATGACAAAGTCACGGAAGAGTGGAATATTAACCATTTAACATCCTGTTGTGATCTATTTACCTGGAGCTGTTTTGTTTCATTCAGCCGAGTGTCGCCGGATTATCAGCACAAACCTGCTGCTGAGTTCATGTTTAATAAAATGTGCTCAATCTTAATGAGCCTTTAAAAAAAAGCAGCTTTCAAGGAGACCTTCAGCCAATGCGTTGTGAAACGTGATTAAACCTCTTCCCAAGAACACCATTTTGTAAGCAAGGTCATTTAGTGAGACTCGCCATTTCCTAAAATACTCCATCTGCCTTCAGAGGTTAAAAAAAAAAATAAATTAGGGATAATGTTTATTCCAGCTGTTCCATCACTTGTCATTCTATCCAGCTGCCGGATGCTGGCTGTGTGTGCTGTGAAAGGTAAATCCGCCTGGAAAACTTCGGTCAGTTTCATTAGAAGGACACGATGTTCAGTTTTCAGATACAAGAGAATAGTTATACAGTTTTAGGATTTTTTGAAAATTCAGCAGCAGCTCTGTTTCTCAACCTGCACGTCTCTGTGTTCGCATCGTTTGCAAAACCTTTTTTCATTCCTAAACTGCTGAAATTCTGTAATTTGAGTGCAATACTTGCATCACGCTGATGTGGCACTGGATACTGTAATCAGCACAGGTTATCTGGGGAAGGATTAAATCACACCTCAATAGTTATAACACTTCCTAAAACACATCTTTTCAGTTCCTGAATTCACATCTCATCAGTAATCTACCTTACAGCTCAACTGAACAGAGTCTGAAACCCCAACCGGCTGATTTCACGTCTCACTGTGAGCCAGTAGAGAAACTTGGAGATGAGAGAAACGTATTATAGCTTCACGATGTAACTGTACAACCCAATATCACGTTATCTATAATTCACATTTAGAGTCTGAACACTGCAGTGGCCAAACAAAAAATTTGATTATAGGGTTAGAAAAATGCTAGACTTGCAACGAGGAACGCTCTTAGACTTTAGGAGTTTGTACATCAGGTACTAAATGTTTTCTGTATTTGCTCTATTTACACGTGAAGCCAGCCAACCTGCTGCTCGTATTGCGTCACGAGGCACACACGCTATCCGCCGTCTTCCACATACATGAGCTCACAGATTCTAATGATTGGCTGCTGTCACTGTGATTGACGGGGGGGACAGAGTAAAGCCCCTCCCACCCTGACAGCACAGCCGATTTTGCTCTCCTGGCTTCCTCCTGCCATTGTTAAGATCTTGCGAGCCGTGGATTAGTTTTACATGCGGTGGTGCAGAAATGTAATTAACACTCCGGGATCTTAGTCCGGTCCGAATCGGTCATGTCAGTAATACATCAGTATAAAGACACTCCAGGAAGCTGCCACAGAATCCAAACCGGAGCCAGGCACTGGCTGAATTTCAAACGCAGAACAATATAACATGTCGTTTAAAAAGGCATGTCAGACGCTGCGTTTCTGCAGGATTTCAGGTACGTTATTGATTCCCTATCACAGGTATTAGCCTCATTACATGTGTTAGTCATGTGATCTACAAGTAACTTGTAATAAGAGTAAGAGCGAGCTTGTAATAAAGGACAAAACAGTCCGTTTGTATTAAAATGAGGTGTATGCAGTATGTGTAGATCTTGAAGACACGCCCATCTCTGTGATTTCTACAGAGATCACTTATTCTGTGCGAATCATTACAGAACTTAACACATGCAGGGAAAACGAATCCCATCCGAACAGGGCTTAAATTACTTACTGATGAATCCAGACTGTAGGAAGGCCTGAATATGATACAGACAACAACTCCTCACTGATGATGGAAATGAAGGAAAGCAGCTGCGTCCTGGGAAGAAAAGTACTACAAGTGGATTTCTGTGACCCTGAATCAAGTCTGATCTCGCAGCAAGGGGAAAATGGCGTCAGGCACATAGCAAGTGATGATATTATAACAAGTGTGTGTACAGTCTGGCTCGGAGTCGAGTTAATGAAGAGTGTGTGTGTGTGTGTGTGTATCCAGTCTGTAGCTTGGGTGTGGTGCTGATATTCTATTCACTGCTTTTCTGGTCTGAACCTAAAGCCATTGAGCCACTGATCATGACATATGGGACTGTTTTACACTTATATTTAGCTACAGAAGCAACCTAAAGGAAATTCCTTCCTATAAACGGAAGCTTTATGTTTCTCTGCTTTTACTAGACCGTCAGCTAACTGTTAGCTAGTTAGCATTGGCTAGCAAAGCCCAAAACAGGGCGCGCATCGCACGAACTGTATGAACCATAATAAACATTGTATTATTGCTCTACACGGTTAGCTTGAACCAGCGAGTTATCGCGTATACAATACATAAATTAACTTACATGCATACATAGCACCCAAATGTAAAGTTTAATCCCTCTGAATATACTAAAACTTGTTAGCTAGCTATCTTAATTACTGTTTTTTTTTCGCATATGAGAAAAAGTAAATAGTTAGCACCAGGGTTAGCTTACCAAGTGTCACGCGCCGATGATGTCCGGTCAGAACCGCTGCTGGTGCCGGTAATTTTCTTCTTTTACATCAGAAACAGATGAGTCAGTAAAGCCCAGAGCTGCTTACTCACACTGTTTAGTGTTTCATCCGTCACCAAAACCCGTCCCTGCTCGTACCAGGAGCTAACACGCTAAAGAAATGTCTGTTAAAAAGCGCCAAACTAACCCCTGCGTCCTAATTCTTCTTGTGTAAACTTAGCTCCAGGGCTAACCAAATATCCCCAGAGTCCAGATACCAAACACAACGGTGTAAATAAGATTTACTCAGAACATACACAAGAGCTACAACGTGTAAAAATATCCCAAATGACAATATTTTCTGATTTTCCTGTCCCTTCGCTATGAGACAAGTTTGACATCTTTGTTTTGTACAGAACTGGGAGTTGATCCTTAAAAAAAAAAAAGAGTCGATTCTCTTATTTCGAGCTTTGAGCAACAGGAGTCGACTCTAGAATCTTGGAATCGATTCAGTGAAAAAAGAGTTCATCAGCCAGAAATTTAATCTAAATACACCATAAATACGAGCAGTCTGTTAGTATTTTCTTTGGAAACATAAAAATAAAAATAAAAACGTACGCAATATGTACGACAAATAATTGCCATTATGGCAAATCACATGTAAAATGTGTAGATTTTTTTTTCTATACAATTTATCAAAGGATCATAAGTGTCGTGCATAATACCATCAATGTATTATGGCACCCCAACAGTGCCTTATGTGTCGTATTTAATTGATATTTCAAAATATTTCCTCTTCCATTTTAGTTTCTTGAACCGTGAATCGATTCTAAGGTAACTGAATCAGAATCGGAGTCGACTCCAACATGCCTGGATTCGGTCCCAGTGACGTCACAAGCTCGTGACGTAAGCTCTGCACACGTAGGCGCTCCCTCTAGGACATTAAAGCAGGGCTGGAAAACTTTATCCACACTTTCTTTTTTTACATTCTTCTTATCTCCTAGTACTTGGATATTATTTATCATACTCATATTTACCTGTTTATTTTGGTTGATATTTGTTGCTTGTGCTTTATTGACCAAGTACATTAGAGTATACAAGGAACTACAAGGTTGTTGAGCTCTCGTTGTGTTTCTAGACATTACACATTACAATAATGCAACAAAGACAAGGACATAGACAGCACTGGTGGTAGTACAAGACAACTGCTGTGAAAACACAATGACTCAGTCAGCATGTTTGGGCTCAAGGAAAGATTTTCCAACGTTTGGTGTTTTTGAGACACGTTGATCTAAAGCATCTGCTGGAGGAAAAAAGCTCTTATTTATTGTAGAATTTATTTTAAATGACCTTGCCACAAGCATTTCAGCGTACACACATCCCTAATGTGCTCACATGAGAACAAAGAGGTGGTGGGAGGTTTGTGACGAACTTACACACACACACATATACACACACACACACACACACACACACTCCTCAGGAATATTTACTTCATTTAAAAACACAAGCAAGACATTTTTTTGGATGTTTATTTGAACTTTGTGCAGAACAAAAAAAAAAAAGCACATTGTGCCTTTCATGATGCACATCCAAGCATACAGATTGCAAAACAAATATTCAAACAATGTCTCATTATTTCTTCAGACAGGATACAAATGTAGTATACGATATCTGTGGTTCTGTGTTTGACGTTATATTTCCACCACAACCGTGTCATTTGGTTTGCAGGCTGAGATCGAGGCACTGAGTTCAGAAAAAAAAAAATAAATCAAGCTGCAAGAGATTTAAAAAAAAAAAAAAAAAAACTTAAACGCAGCATAGATGCTGTCTGTATTAGCAGCCCAGCTGTGTAGCTTGTGCACAGCTGTATGAAACCATGAAAATAAAAATGCCTCTTGCAAGTGTTTTGAATAAATCAGGCATCGTTTAAAGTGCTACTGTAACTCCACACACTTCTGACGCGTTCAGTCGTTTGAGTTCACGTTAGGATGTCTGTCTGTACTTTCAGGTCCGTCATATGGGTGTGGCTCTCCATTCTTTGCCTTCCGTCAGCGCTCGAGGTTGATGGATGAACACGCTGTAGCGCACGCCTTGGTTAGCAGCAGCGCGAACAAACCCGCTGTTAGCGGTCATAGTGACAGCGCGGAGAGTATCACCAGTACCGAAGATCATAAGCGACCTATGGTTGACCTTGGAGCTGGCTACGAGGCGCTGCGTGCGCTCCGAGGGCTGATCGGGAACTACGGTGAGCCTGGCGAGGAGCTTCTCGGCTCGTTCGCGTTCGCCAGGGCCACCCAGCGTGTCGAGGATGGTGCGAAAGTCCTGCACGGCCGAGTGGCACGCGAAAAGCTCCTTCCCCTCCATGAAGGCGTCGAGCTTGGGCAGCACCTTGTCCTGGCGCTCCTGAGCAGCCTGCTCAGTCAGCACATACTCCCTGAAGGTGAAGTGGCAGTTCCCGTGACTCAGAGACGACACGTACGTGATGAGCGTGGTGATGTCGACGTTTACGCGTGGACACTCGGCTACCTTGACGTCGGTGGGGAACGCCAGGCTCGCTACGACAGTGTCTCGGTCCACACGGGTGTGCATGAGTTGCACTTCCTCATCATCGTCCTCAGCGCCGTCCTCAACGTCCTGCTCGTTCGGTGCGAAATCGCCGTCCTCTTCATCCTCGTCTTCATCCTCATCTGATCCGACCACCGTGTTCACAGCAACGATGTCACCTTTAACAGAGATGCCCATCTCTTTGAGTCTGTCGGCCATCGGACTGGAGACGCCGTTATAGAAGGCGAAGATGATGTGCGGGTTGCTGTACTGAATGGGCTGCTGGCGACTGGCCTCCAGGTAATCCTCCGCCTGCCGGATCACGCTTTTGTCGCCGTACTGCCCTCGGCCCTGCCATATGTTGTGCAACGCCTCCGCTTTGCGCCCGATGGCCTTCACCCACGTGTGCCCTCCGTTTGCCACCACGTCCACCACCAGTGTCTGCTTCCGTCCGTCCGGACCCTCATACGCGAACACGTGCAAAACGCTGATGACGTTCTCAAGGCTCTCGGCCGACTCGACGACGGCTTTCAGGTGAGTCAGGTTGGTGCTTTGCAGGTGAGACTCTTTGACTGCGACTTGTCCGGCTTTCACTTTCTGCAGGAATTTGAGCTCAGCGCGGAGTTTGCTGCACAGTTTGGCACGACCTTCTACTTCCTGGTTCTGGCGGCTGCACAGTAGATCCACTCGCTTCAGCAGGTCCTCAGCTGTTTGGATGCATTCTTGGAGCATCGGGCTGGTGGCCATCGCTGTGACTTTACTCCTAAAACAAGGAGGGTAAAAAAAAAAAGAAAAAATGAAGGCCGTTATCAGCACCAGCACAACACTGCCAGTGTGACAATATACTGTGTATCATACTGATGCAATGTTTTGTGAACTGTGATTTTTTTTTTGTTAACTTTTTTGATTAGAAAATTTGCAAGTGCAATGCAAATGAAAATACTGTAGCAATGAGGTTAAAAAAAATCTATAATGTCTTTTAAAAAAGTTCATCCACAGAAATGGTATAATTAGAGGGCCAAACACGTGGAGTGCTTGGAACCCACTTGTTTTCATTATTTTATTTTTTTTTTCCTACTAAAAAACCCATTACCAATGGTTACCAAAACCATTAGCCAGGGTGAGCTCCACGGCCACAATAAGACTCGCCGCTAACGTTAGTGCTAGTTTTTTTTAAAATAAATAATCATTTCACTTGAGCGTGACAAGATTCTTGATCTAGACATGCCTCGCCATCACTTCCTCTTTCTTTCTTCATGAGTTCTTGCCTCATCTCTCTATTGCACAAAAATAACTTTTCATCACTAGCTAGTATCTTCACATTTATTTAACCCACTTTAACACTCTTAAAGCGCTCGATGAATTTTTACACTAAAATTAAGCTTATGAGGGAAAACGTTGATTAGATTAAAAAGAAAAAGTGTCTGCATGATGACAAGCAAAAGTTTTATAATTGTAAGTAAGGATAGTAAGGAATAAAACACGACATGTTCTGTTACAGGAAAATAATCAACAATCAGGGTACTGTAATTATCTTTCCCGTCTTTAAGAGAGATGAATGTTGTCTCCTATTCAAGAAAAGCAGAAGCTGGAGATGAGGACCGACTGTTTACAGCTGCTATACTGTAGAACCTTAACATTAAATGTAACTCTAAATGGATAAAAAGTACACTTGTTCATTTAGTAAATTTAAAAAATGTTAGTTTTGGCAAATTGCTGTGGTACAAGAGGAATAAAACCCTTCAGGATGTGCTGTAAATAATACACAACCCATCACTGATTGTTTTCCTCCAACAGCACGACATCGAGGGTTTTATTCCTTATTTTATTCCTTATTAGTACCAGTGCAGGACCTTTGTGTGAATAAAAAGCAGAAACTCTGGTATTTAAAGAGACTGAGTGACTACAGAAGACCTCATTACACAAACCCTGGCTGTAAATCTCTGTAGTAAGACGTCAGTTAGCCACGTGAGCAAACGCGCTAAATAAATAAAAGAAATAAAATATGTCACAGTCAGAAAGACAGACAGCAGATTATTAGAGTCTGAAGAAAATAATAAATAAAATGATTTGCCTCCATAGGAAGCACTTACAGCCAGAAAATTCGGCACTGCCCTGTAGCTATTAGCGACAGTCGACTTCTTCTACGCTGCTTTAGCAGCAGTTTACGTCGTGTGAGTTCTTCTTCTTCGTCGATAGAACTGTTCTTGCTGTGTTATTGATAGCGTTTACTGCCCCCTGTGTTTGAGACCGGACATTACAACACAACTGAACAGCAACAAAAAATGGGTTTATTTACAGTTAAATGCAACTTTTCACATCCTTCCTTCATAAAATAACTAGAACAATATTCAAGTTTTTATATTACAGATTGGGGTTGTGGCACGGTGGCTTAGCAGTTAGGCTCGATTCCCTCCTCCGCCCTGTGTGTGTGTGGAGCTTGCATGTTCTTCCCCTGTGATGCGGGGTTTCCTCCGGGTACTCCGGTTTCCTCCCCCAGTCCCAAGACATGCATCGTAGGCTGACTGGAATCTCTAAATTGTCCGCAGTGTGTGTGTGTGTGTGTGTGTGAGTGTGTGTGTGTGATTGTGCCCTGTGGTGGACTGGCACCCCGTCCAGGGTGTCCCCCACCTTGTGCCCCGAGTCCCCTGGGATGGGCTCCAGGCTCCCTGCGACCCTCTGTAGGATAAGCGGTACAGAAAACGGATGGATGGATGGATGGATGGATGGATATTACAGATGTTCTTTCTTTTTTTTTCAGAAGAACATAAACAGTATTTTTAAAGAAAGTGGTCAAAAGTGAACAGCGTGAACCTGACAGTCTCCAGCTATCTGAACCCTCTCAGGTCAAGTCCAGCTACACTCATCATCTATAAATTCAAAACATCCTCTCAGTGCACTCACACATCTGGATTGAACACCTGCACACACACAAACACATAACCATTTTCTTATTATAATTGCGAGGACCTTCCATTAACATAATTATTAATGCAGTTGAATAATTCTATGCCACACCCAAACCTAACTCTAACCTTAACCCCAGTAACAAAAAGGAAAAATTTTGTCTTTTTAATTTTTTTTGGGGGAAAAAAAAAAGTTTACCCCACATGATCAAAGCTGTCAGATATCCATGCCCTATACTGACATATATAAATAATATATTGCGCTGTATTATTTGCACTACAAGATATGCACACAATTATATTATAATATTTAGAATTTCATATATTTCCATCTAATCTTTTTATTCTTTACTTTTTCTTTTATTTAATAATGTAACAGTTTGACAGGGAACTGCACAATCAACCCACAACAACCTACAACAGCAATAATGTAGTCCTTTTTCTGTACATTAATAATGAAACAATACAATTATTTTATTGTATTATTGTATTTCTGAATGAACTTTTATTCCACCTGCGTTTGAGGATTTTTTATTTCTCTTCCGTTCTTTGTGTCTCTTTCATTTCTCCATATGGTCTCCATAAACACTTTACAGTTTTCTTGCGCTCTTCTCCAGCTCTGTGAAAGGTCAGCATTTTTCTGTTTTACATTCTGTGATAGCTTTTAGATTGACAAGCTCTTTACACATTCTTATCCAGAATGGCTTTGTAGTCTCCATCAGAAACATACGAAAGAACTGATGGAGAGGAGTGAGAAGACCTACAGCAATGAAAACATACAAGTTTTTTTTTTTTAAAGACTGATCACATACAATACTTCTAAGTGCACATGAAAGAATCAGTGGTGGATGATGGTCTTGTTGGCTCTCTCACTGACCTGGAGATCAGTTGCTTTTCATTTTGCTCTGTAGTGCTGCATTCAGTCCAACATGTCAGCAGAGGGCCCAGTTGAGATCAGTCTCTCATTTTAATACACACACACACACACACATTTAAGATCTTGAAGTGACTTGTGAAGCTGCCAGACATCTCTTTTTCCTGCACAAGCTCATTTATAATCAAGTTTGTCATTTTATTTGGGCAGATAATACATTACTCTGATCCATATATCCACACACTCTCAGAATAAAAGGGTACTAAAATCTACCTGTCCTTGTCACTGGGGTCTTCTGTGCTTTTAGTGTGTATCTTTTACCTGGAAAAGTGCATGACATGTGCACACCTGTAAGGGATTACTCTGACAGCTCTACAAGTGCTGCTTAAAGTGCAATTACTCACATTTTAAACATTCGCTGCATGTAAAATCTACACTAAAGGTACCACCTGTCAAGGGCACCATAAGGAAGGGTAGAGTTTAGTACTCTTTCTGACTGAGAGTGTATGAATGTGTCTCAGATTTACTCCTGCGCGTTATTAAACCTAAAATAATAACTGCGGGGGATGAGATGAGAGCGGTGCATATTCAGTCTAGGGCAAATGCGCGTTCCCTTTCGTGCACGCGCCTCAGCTTGGACAGGAGCGAGTGCGCGCTCCCGGAACAACAAGTATCTTCCATCTACAGTTCTTCTTTCTTTCTCTCTTTCTGTCTTTTTTTTTTTTTTTTTTTTTTTTTTCCTTTTGCACGATCACGCGCGTGTTTGGTCGGTAAGGAGTTCCGAAATTCGGTGCAACATGGAGAACAAGCGAAGACGTTAAGGGTGAAAGTGAAAAGTTGGAGAATAAAAGCGCAAAAGAAAAAGAAACGCCGAGTTTGGAGGATCGTTATGTCCCGTTAGGAGATTTATTAACGCGCGAGCCGAACAGAACTGTGGAGTTTGGAGTTTATTTCTTCTTCTCGGTATTCTTCGGTTCTCTCTCTCCCTCTCTTTTTATCCATCTTTTGGTGTGCATGGGTCGTCGGTAAGATCGCGCGCTCCGCGGGATGGGAGCGAGCCAGGGCAAGCAGAGCGGGAGTGAAGGTGAGTGGCGGCGGCGGCGGCGGCAGCGCGAGCGCCTCGGCGCCGGTGTTCTTCTTTTTTTTTTTTTTTTTTTCTCCTAACACAGGCGCGCGCCGCGGCCATGCTCGGGTCAGCCTCCTATTATTCCTGCTTATTCTCTCGCAGATGACGCCGCGCGCGTGCGTGCGTTCTGCACGGGGGCTTTAACGCGACGTGTCCTCTCTGTAACGCATGCATCATCGTGCTCACTGATCAGAAAAGAAACTTCGACTAACCCCATATGTGCAAACTGTGCATGTGATCTGAAGTGTGCGTGCTCAAACGCATCAGCACCGTGCACGAGATGGATTTTCTCCACATCTGTATAGCAGCAACACCAGAACCCAAAACTTATGCAACCTACATGGTTCCACAAAGGTGTGGATTTCACCACAAACAGCCTCGTGCTTCAGAATATTATTTTGAAAATATGATCAGTGTTTAAGTTCAAGGTCAAACAGAAAGGGTACTAAACTGTACATTTTGCTGTCACTCATGTGGTGCCATCAAGAGGACATCTTTAGTACCTGTAGTGTGCATGAAGTGCTCTTCAAAGCTAAGAACCCTTAATTATCAAGTAAACCCTTTGACCTCGGGTTACTGTCTGACTGGAGTTTCGCATGTTCTCCTCGTGTCCATGTGGGATTCCTCCGGGTTCTCCGGTTTCCTCCCACCTCCCAAAAACATGCCAGTAGGTGCACTAGCGAATCTAAATTGCCCGTAGGTGTGAATGTGTGTGTTTGGTACCCAGTGATGGACTGGTGTCCCATCCAGGGTGTATTCCCGGGTCACTCCTAGCGTTCCCAGGATAGATTCTGGATCCACCATGATCCTGACCAGGATAAAAAGCATACTATGTTCTTCTGGTGGAAAGTTATAATGGAATTCCAAAGGAATAAAAAGGCTGTAATAAGTACATTAGTTAAATAATGAGAGGGTTGCAAAAAGGTTGAGAACCCTGCCTTAGAGAAGAACCGCTTAAAGAACCGCTTTTTCTTCTAAGAGTGATTGAGATCATTCAGTGTGTTAGGAGCTGGAACAGACTGAAGATTTCTTCCGGGACTGAATTTCTTATGTACTTTTCCTCGTACAGTTTCATTGGACTCGGCGGATTATCTGCATTATAAGCACTTTATAAGCATCGTATCTCATGTCTAAACGTGCATTTATTTATAGCACATGTAGCATGGACAGAGGAATGAAGTAAAATCAACCAGTCTGTGTTTCTCGTTTCGGCTCCTAACATATCTGACGAAGATTAAAAAAAAAATCACAACACTAAAATACCCTGATTAAATGTATTAAGAGATAGTCTGATGAATAAATCTGTTTTCTTGCAATGTTATCTAGAAAAAAAGACGCGTTTTGTTCTATACTGTGCTCAAGATGCTCACTAACATGCTTTCTTCCTCAGCCAGCTGTAAATTCAGCTCAGTCATAGTAGTCATATTTCAGAATTTAGTTGCTGACATGTGCACATTTCCCCATTTCTTGCTGAATTAAAGGACAGATCCAGCAGCGCTGGGTAAGCAGGCCGAGTGAATCACTTGTTTACATGCTTGACTCAAAACTCTGGCGCTGTTCTACCACAGGAACCCGCGTGTCCAACAGCCTGAAGAGTCAGAACACTAGTGTCAAATCCACTATATTCTCACACACGGGACAAAAAGGACACACAGCTTGTGTTATTTATTTACTGTAGGGTAACACCTTTAAATTTAAACACAATTTAAATATGTAAATGATTTAAATATTAAATATTTGCAATGCAAAATCCTCTCAGATTTGCTGTGCACATGTTTAATCATCCCTGCTGATCATGGGGAAAAACATTCACAATTATTTACAGCTTTGATTGGAATGGTTACATTTTCACTTGAAATTAGTGTACCTTTAAGATGCACAGAGAGGGGTTTCTTCGATAAATAAGGCTTCTTAGCTTACTAAAAACGTTTCATGTGGAACCAAGGATTGGAAACGATACAGGAAATGAAAACTGAAAACAAACAAAATTCACTGAGCGTATTTGAAAACGATAACAAAATCACTCTAAATTGTTCCAGAGTGAAAACATTATTTTCTACAAGAGCTTAGCGAGTTAATAACGTTATTTTGTTGTTATTTTTTCATTCCACAGTGATTAAGAACATACAGCCTAAAACGAAACATTTCCCTAATAGACCTAACAAGGCCCTGATTGGTCACTTCCTGCACACCTACAGGACGCTACAGGAAGATACGATGTTAGATAGCCGCTGTAGCCAGGTTTTTGAAGATGGGAAATGGGGGAAAAACTCTGTGTACAAAGTATTTTTCCTACGATTCTGCACACAAAAGATCACACTGCAAAATAGAAGGATGGCCTGAAATGTTACAAATAAACATTTCTGGTTAAATGCAGTGTTTGGTTTTATTTATATGCTAGGCTTCCTATAAGCAGAGTAGGCTATCATATGTATAGAATTTATTAACCATACTTTTACTTTGCTCCAATTTCAAAATAAAGAGAGGACATGGAATGCTGGAGCAGGGACATAAAAAATATCATTTTGGTTTAGATCAAGCCAAAATAAATCAGAACATATGTAGAACTTTTAAAGACTTAGTTCCAGAGGAACAAGCTAAGAACCCTTAAGGAGTACTGTAGAGCACTGATTTACCTGGATCAGGTGTGTTATAAGCTGAAATAAAATAAATCCAGGCCTGGTGCTCTCCATCACTAGGTCAAGCGTAAATCCGACCGGTCGTCATGTACAGTTCAGTAAGCACAGCCAGGCCCTGACTCATTAAACACTAACGTACTGATGACTGGCATTTTGGCCGAGATGGTGTTTGGACCGTTTCATAATTATCAGCGCTCGTGCCAGAGACCTCTCGTCCACTGAATGAGATGTTGGCTGTGTCAGAGTCTTGTGGTGTGCCCAAGCACGCCATAATTCTTGGGAAGGTTCAAGGGTTGGCTCGTGTTTAAAACTGGCACTTCAATAAATTTCCACAGAGATGGTAGCACGGCTTTGGAATTTTCAAAGTTCACATCTATCTTTCCACAATTTGCGGCGCTCGAGCAGATGTGCAGTTTTAAGATTTAAACACTTTTGGATGGGAGGGATTACTTTTACATTTTATTCATCTGGCAGATTTTATCCCGAGCAATTTAGAGGGTATAATCCAAAGGTTCAGTTCAATTCAGAGCCTTAAAGGAGAAGTCCACACTGAAACACAGTAGTGTGTTTATATTGAAATATTTCTCCTGTGTTTAGTGATTCTGGTGCTAATTTGTTGGTTTGTTTTATATTTTCATTATTGCTGTGAGAAGCTAGTGGTTGTGTGCCATGCTGAGGTCACAGGGAGACATTATTATTATTGCTAGCACAGTTACAATGGTGTCTAATAGGAAAAAAAAGTTCAAATATAAAAAAAAGAGCTTCTTTTGTTGCGCAGTATTTTCCAGCGACGTTCGTCAAATTAATGAAAAATAACCCAGCACAGACGTAGTGGAGACGGTGGCGCAAATGCTGGACTCAAGGTCCCAGAATTCAATGCAGTCATACAACGCTGTTTAGCATAAAAGTTGAAGCTTTGGAAGCTGATCTGTTTGAGCAGAGTGTACAGATGAGGAGGTGAGAGAGCTGGAAAGACTAAAGGACTAAAGCGCTGCCGCATCGCTCTCTTTAAGCAGAGATGAAGCAGGTAGAACTGCATTGCGAGTAACGAAGGAAGCCATTAATCACAGTGAAACTAGAGCAACATGTCAATGAAAGAAGCTTATTTTAAAGGTCAGCTCATTACAGAAAATCTTAGAAGCTGTTGAAGATCACACGTTAAGTCGTTCAGGGTGGATGTTTCCTTTCCAGATCATTTGATTAATCATACTTTTATCCAAAGACAGAATGAGGTCATTGGCTCAATTGCAGTCCTGCTATTTGAACCCACAACCGTCCGTCATTTGTTTGGAACTCTATCCGCATAGCAAGGATTTTTCTCCAGCTGATCAGTCCTCTCTGTTGCAGCTTCCTTTTAGACCTGGCAGCTGCATCCAAAGCGCGCTGGCGTTCCATAATCCGCTAAGAGGAAAGCGAGCCTTCCAGCTGATTTCCCTGTTGACAGGTGGAGACTGAAGCAGTTCACCTCTCTGACCATAAGGATGACTCGCTTCTCTTTACTTTAGCCAAATGTGCCACGCTGAAGAGAGAACAGAGTTTCATGAGCCACGAACGGAACATTCTGGAGACAAAAAAAAGTCATTTGAAAGTTTTTTCACCCCACAAACCCCAAAAGTACTAACAGCTTAGCTCTGGTATTGAAACACATCGCAAGATGTATCAAAGAAGCTTTGTTCAGGTGTAAGGTTTAAATACAAAATCAACCAAGAATTTCACTCTGCTTTGTGCACTGCTCAGCATTTTTGGACCTATTTTGCCCTTATTCTAATAAATGTTATATAACAGTAACAGCAGTTTCCGGCTGTAATTCATGCACTTGTGCTCTCAGTCTTATACCTTATCGTTTCTATAGTAACAACTCATTCACAGGGTATTGTATAGTGGACACTCCACATAATCTAATAACAAACGGATTAAAAAACATGCTGTTATTTAACAAAAACGTGTGATTATGGAGATGTTTTCTGCAAGGAGATGTTTATAACCTTTATGGAAGGAGTCTCCGGTGTCAGTGCTTTGTAACAGTCAGAAACAGTCGAGAAAGTCTTGAGGACAGAGGAGTTTACGCTTCCCTGTTTCTCTGTAAAATGACACGCTGAGTTTTTTGTCTTTTTATGCTCAAGAGAGAAGAAAGAGAGGCTGGTGAAGGAATAACATAAGTGATAACAGGAAGTAACTTGTTTCATGAATGTTCCATAACATTAAATGTAACAATAAATGGGTAAAAAGTTAATTAATATATTTAAAATTGTAATCATTGGCAAATTGCGCTGGTATAAGAGGAACAAAACATCATGATGTGCTGCACTGTGTTGTATATATAATACAGTAAATAAGAGTAAGATTTATTTATTATAATAAGTTGTAAAAATTGTGTAGTAAAATGTAGTGTTTTTTTTCTTTAAAAACTCTCCTGTTATGTTACCAAGAAACCACAAAGAATAAACTCCTCAGTCCTGAAGACTTTCCCATGGAGGAAAACCTACCATTTGTTACAACATTCTGAAACTGGAGACTCCTTCCATAGATTAAGTAAACATCTCCTTACAGAAAACTTCACCATTTCAGCGACTGTTAAATAACACGTCCCTGTGAATAAGCCGTTACTATAGAAATGCTAATGTATTAGAACCAGTGCATTAATATAATAAACTTGTGATTGGTGTTACAGTTGGAATCTCTATCAACTCCTAGAAAGTTAACCATCACCTTCTGACCAGTCACAGTTGAGAATCCAATAGCACTATGGTATAAAATCTAATGTAACAAATGTGGTCTAAATTGAAGTACGATATTTGCTGAAATAATAAAAGCATACATGGCTTAATAAGGCCTTTGCTGTATTTATAATAATTTCATCTGTGACTTTGCATTCTTAACCTTTAGCGCCGTGACCTAAATCTGAACCTAACGATGAACTCCGCTTGTAGATCATCCATGGGAATGAACTCAGACCTATCCAGAATCCATCATCACAATGTGTTTAGCCAATTAATCTCACTTACAGTGAAGCCCACATTCTTCTCAGACAATAGACAATAAACAATAGTGGTGATGCAACCAGACGTTACATTAAAGGGGCCATGTTGAAATTCTGCTACACGCTAAACACAAGCTCGTCAAATTGATATCAGTGCAAAACTATTTACTGAAAAACAAGCTGGTTTACACAGCACAGCACGCTGGAACGGCCTTGTATGGTAAAATAAAATGCTCTACTTGTGATTGCACTTGTAGGAAATGTTGTAAACACTTCTTGATCTGTGCATTTCTCGAGAATGCCACTTAATCATCAGTAATAACGAACGCCCTATAAGCATCGGTGAAACCTTAGAGGTCTTGTTGCACAGCCGTGAAACTTTAAGCACCGTGTCAGTGGAGGATGATTAATCAGTTCCAGCTCATGTAGTAGTTCCAGAGTCCAGTTTGAGTCAGACTTTCTGCGTTTAGTGAAAAGATCTGGATTATCATCAAAGTTTCTGAAAATGTACGCAGAATGATTATTACTAAATTTTCCTTAATGTTATTGAGGGTAGTGATAGCATTCTGGGCTACTGTTTGTCCAAAACCCAATCTTTGTCTCTCTCTCTCCCTCACACACACACACGTCTCTCTTTCTTTGTCTCATTTATTATGATGACTTAACACATGCTGCGCCATTTTTCAAGCTTGCCTTGCCCTCACGTATTCCTCTGATTGCAGGGAAGGGCAGTTCCAGCATTTCCTCCGACCTGAGTTCAAGTACGGATCAGACGTCGACCAAAGCTCCGAAGAATGTGGCTACCAGTGAAGGTAGGGCATCTGGTCCTCATTAGCTGTCACTGGCCTGCCTTTCCTCCCCCCCCACTCACCCACCCCTCCTTTTTGTCTTATTGACTATTTTTGGAAAAACCCAAGGCCTTTTTCCGAGCTGCTTTGTGATGAGAACAAAGTGAACGTTGGTCAGAGAGTTTTTTTAGGGACTCACTGGACGGGTTTACGTTTGCTATTGTGATTCTGGAAATCTCTCAGTCAGAAAAATTGCTTGACTCTATTGAATCTGGTCAAAATTCTAGCTTCAAATCCGATTGTGATGGATTAGTATTTTGGACCCGAGTCCTCTATGCATGACTGGTAAGAAAACTGGAGAGAAACTATAGCCACACTCAGTGCGTTGTCATTAGAGACTTCTATTTTGTCCTCTCTGAGACAATAACAGCAGGCTGGCACATGTGGACGGGACGCTGGGAGGCTGGAGAGAGCCTGCAGGGGGTGGAGAGAGTGTGTGTGTGAGGACTGTGGAAGGTTTGTTCTCCAGGGAGGCCCAGCTCGGAGCCAGGCTGCGGTGTGTTTATGTGTGTGTGGTTGCGGGGCCTGTTCTAGTCTCTCCACAGTAATGGCAGAGTAGCGCTACGGCCTCGGAGACGCTGACCCGTCCCTGCGCATTCTTGCATCAGCGACAAGGAAGAGAAAACACTTTATCTTGCGTCCTGTGGCATTGTGTGATCCGGATACACTGGGGTGTAGCCATGACACAGTCACCATGTGCCAGTCATCAAAGTTCAAGGATTAACGTACAAGTTCCAATGCAAAGTGAATCAGCTACAATGGAGCATGAATCCTATGTTTGGTGATAGCGGTGTTACAGTTTGAAATTGTCACCATAGTCTAAAAATATCCCTGTTTTGCAGTATTAATCAACCACAAAAACAACACACGAGGTAGTGGTGTTAAGTGATATAAAGGAAACCAAAGTGATATAAAAAGGTAGCTGGAAAGGAAATATTTATTTATTTATTTATTTTATTTTTTTTTTTTACAAACAGCTCTCTGCACATTTTCAATATGTAACAAAAAACAAAAGATAACAAGAAGATACGATTTTCAGACACATTATATTCTGTTAAGTAATGCCGTAAGAGAAATCACAGAAATGGGCGGAGCTTCTCGACGGTTGCCGTGATACAAATTGATCGCTTTTGTAAGCACTTCCTGTAGGATTTCTGGCCAGAGCTGACGATTAGTAGGTCACATGACATCTATATTTTATTGTCTTGCATTTGAAACTTGAAAATGAAAGAGCGTGGTTGTGAGGAAAAGTAGAACGCTGAGACAAAAAACAAAGACAGAAGTGCATTTAGTGTTTTGAAAAAATCAGTGGTCATACTTCATGACAATCCATGAACCTGTGATGCCGTAACAACCCTATTTGGTGAGCTGATACATTATACTACCAACTGTCCCAATAAGTAATCATTAGCTCAGCTAATAATCCAAGTTAAGCTAAGCTTTCAAGGTCCCAGATTTCCTGTATGGCTCACGTCATGTCAGAGTGCACACACACCACGCCATCAGTCACACACAACGTTTACATATTCCAAGTTCTTGGACCTGGTGGGATTTGCAACCTGCCAGAGGGGCAAATACTTAAACTCTGCTGTCTCATGAAACACATGAATGAAGTGTCTGTTTCTCCTCATGCGACTTTACTGAAGTGCAGCTTGACAGCTTGCTGCTCGTGTGTTTGTGCAGAAAAACAGCAAAAGAGGATTAAATTCGAATGATGGAGCGAGGAGTGACTGGGGAAATCCAGCTCACTGAGAAACCTGGTCAGGATGCTTAACAAAATATTTTTAAAAGATTAGGTTGTAATGTTACACATTTTAATTTATTACAAAATATGTGTGAAGTTGCGTAGTTATTCCTAGTCTATGGTTTTGAATGTTGAAAGATAAACAAGGCAAGATATCTGCTTTAGCAATGAATACTGTATGCATTTTGTTCCTTGCTACTGCATGTCGGTGAAATATCAAACATTGAGCAAATTCACACAAATTATTCTCCTTGTTGTCCATTTAATAACGTTTGGATAACATTTTTGCGAAACATTATTTAACTTCATGGTGCTAATGGCCTTTCTTCCTTGTGGAATGTCCACAAAACAATTTAGTTCCTGTTATCACTTATGTTATAGCAACTTTATACAGTTTATCCCTCACCAGCCTCTCTTATTAACTTCAGAAGAATGAAAAAAGACAAAAAAATATATTAAACCCTCTGTTCTGAAGACTTTCACGTGTCAGAAAGTTAAAGCTTTACCTCTGACTGTTACAAAATGCTAACACTTACCACCTTCGACGCCATTCAGTACCTTCTGGCCAATCAGATTTCGACAGCACTGTGGTATACGTCCCTCACAGCTAGCGTTTTGAGATTTATAATATTTTACACCAAATTGGGCTAGTTTTAAACAGTGTTGCTGGTGGAAAAATCAAGTCCGTGTGTAGAATTTCTTTTGGGTTAGTTTACAAATACTTTGTGGCTGCCAAGATCTTGTTTTAAATCAAATAATCAGAATTAAATCTGATCAGTTTACACAAAAAAACATTGTGGCAAACAAAGGGAAAGCGTAACTGCAGGCAGTGTATCTATGATGTACAAAAGTATTTCTGATTTACGACATATTTCTAAGGTTGGGAGAGGAAAAGAGGGATTGTATATACATACAAGCAACACTTATATTTTGAGCAGATGACACACATTCCAGGTGATAAAAAATGCATGCACACCACAGTTAACTTGTTTCCCACGAAGAAAGCTGGGAAAAAGAGAGAAATGTGTCTGCCTGAAGTTTCAGGTGTTTTTGTGCATTTTTTGAGATGTAGTTGAGCTGGAAAGTTTGCTAAAACCTGGCAACCCTCGCTTACAGAAATCCTTGCAGGAGACATGAATTTACACCCGTCAGCCAGTCATGTTTGGCTACTGCTGCATGGTCGTGCTGGTCAGTACCAATCTGTTTCTGCTCCACTCCACTCCTGAATTCAATCAAGTAAAACTCCCATCCAATGCCTCAATCTCTGCAGAGCAAAATGTTGCTTTTTAAGCACCAACACTGCTACCCAAACAGCTGTGAAATGAGAAACACTTGTTCATGTGCTAACTCGCCTGAAAGCCACCTCTTCCATTTCTGACACGTGAAATTAGATAGCTTGACGAGTTGTAAATAAAAGGATGCAGCTTAGTGCAATAAGGATAAACAATAAATGTGGAAAATGTGGAGCTTGCGTGTGCGCAGACAGACTGAGGAAACCTTCTGTTTATTAATACAGAGAGTCAGACTGGTTTAAAGTGCGTCTGCTGCTGCTGGAAAAATCGGAGAGTTTGTTCGCTTTCGAGATGACTCATCTGGCCTTACTCAATACTAAAAAGCACGCTGAGCGAAACTCGCTACTGTGGGACGACATTTGGTTATACAATACGTAAGGAATAAAAAACTCGGGACGTGCTGCTATTGGAAAATCTTCGACAGGGCAGTGTGATGAAGTAGAGTTACTGTTACCACACCCCTTCTTAAACCACAGCAGTTTGCCTACACATCCAATTTTTTTTATTGTAGAACAACAAATCATAGTCCTTATACTTTTATAATTGCGTTTAATGTTGTGGAATGTCAGTGAACAAGTTGGTTCCTGTTTTCACTTACGTTACAGCAGCTACAAACAGTCGTTCTCTCACCTCACCACCAAAAAACCCCAAAGCTTGTCATGTTACAGAGAAACGACAAAGCGCTAAGTTGCGGAAAACTTGTTACAAACCGCTGACACTAGAGACTCCTTCCTTAACTATTAAATAAACATCTCCTTAGAGAATGCTTCACCAGATCAATGATTATATTTTCTATGTTAAAGAACAACTCATTTTTTCAAATTCGCCATACAGGTTCCTGTGCAAGTTGTTACTACAGAAACGATCATTTATTAGAATGAGTGCATGAATATAAACCTGTGATTTGCAGCTGCACTGCGGTCAGAGCTGCTGTTACAGAAAATTAATCAACACCTTCTGACCGATCAGATATGAGAAGTCAGCAGTTCCATGGTATAATAAGGTTTAACAGACTGGAAGAAGACAATGAACAGCACACAAGGGCTTTTTCCACTTAGTATGTACGTATAACAATTGTACCACGGTTACCCTACTTTTTTTTTCCAAAAAATATTATCTAGCTTCAGCAATGATTGTGAAATGAAACTTGAACACAGAGTCATGCCTAGCAGGCAGTTGTGCCATCTGATAGCCTGTCTGAGAGCGTGGGACAGTTTAGCTTTCAGCTTTTGAAGATAGCATTGTTCCAAGATTGAGGCCTTTCCCACCATTTCCTTAGCGATAACCTCCCAAGGATGTTGTGAAAGTGATTCTGATGTGGTGGGCGAGTTTACACCATGAGTCGCTGTGAACAGCATTGAGACTTTCTAAATGTTTTCAGGCTTCCAAGTAAATAAAAATATTGAATTATCAGAATTTCCAAAGTGCTTTAGATGAACACCAAGATTAAAACACAAGTCCAGATTATATCATGATATATTTTTATAAATATGTTTTTTTTAAAAATTGGAGTTAGAAACTCAAAGCAGATTTGATCACGTTTTCAATCTTTAAAGTTGTTAGTTTTTGTAGATTTTTACTTCCTTTCAGTGTCAATTTATTTTTGTGCACATTAAATAAAAGTGTCAAACTAATTATTTTGAAATTTTGTTTTTTAAATTCAACACTACTATCCTGCTGGCAGTTTGTTAGGAAGCCTCGATACATAATGTATACTGCAGAAATGTCCCGAAGCAACGTGATGATATTTTTGTCGTAGTCCAGATGATCTGGCTACTAGATAGAATGATGGACCAAATCCTAAGGAAGTCCTTAACTGGGAATTTTCCTTCATGACGGTCATGCTGGTGTGTCTGCAGTCTGTTTTTATACCCCTCATGCAGTGTACATGTGTAACTGTTTGTTAGTGAGCAATACTGAATCGTTTCCATTAATAGAATGTGAATACATGCAATAATGAGTTGCATTATTAGCCTAGCCTACTTTATATTAACAGTATCCACATAAGAGCTGACTAATTAGAACATCCAGAGCATTCAGTGCACTTGTTTAGAGGCATGGCAGGTTCTTATTTGCCTGTGTAGGGTGTGTTCGCACTTATTTTTATGTTCTCTGCCAGACGTCTTTCAAGGGCGCACTGAAACGTAATACTCAAGCTGCGTGATTTTATCAGATGCAGTTAGCTCAGTGCTGGAAGCAATCATTACCTCCATACTAGCTACATCTTTAAGCAATATGTAACCGTAAAATGAGACTCTTAAACAATGAGCCTGGATCCTCACAGATGTTTTGTTTCTGAATCTTGATAAACGAGATAATGAAGTGACGGAGACGCCAACCCAGGACCGTCTCTGTTAGTATTAGCAGATAAGCTTGTGGTGTGAGCCAGCAAGCTTGTCGTTGGCTAGGAGGACTGGCTGAAAGCATGCATAACGTAATGACACTATCTGTATCTGTTTAGAGTTCTGAATATCTGATCAGAGTTCTGTCTATTTCCGAATAAATTTATTTGGTTCTATTTCCCATAATATAAATGGACTTGTAGCTAAATTTAAAAACACAACAACCCTGACCAGGCAGTTACTAAGGACTGCAGCACATTCATGTTAATCTGAGAGACAACGCCAATGTGAAAGTAAAAACAATTTCCTGCTTGCGCAACTTTTTTGTTGCATCTCATTGGATAACAAGCCTTTCTGGCACTAACTATTGCACCTCCTAAACGAATACAGATATGAATAGAACACATTCTGTATAATGGGTTCGTGTTTGTTACGTGCCTAGTGTGAATGTTTTTGTAATGTTTTGCTATTGAAGGACAGTGAGTGACAAAGTAGCACAATTTCCGTTAATGTCATGTAAATCTTGACCCCAACACTAACACTTTTTAAAAAGAAAAAAATTATATACATTATATATATATATATATATATATATATATATTCCAACCCATCAGTTAGGTCTCCTCTATCCTACGACAGCTACCAAAGGGGGAGGTGAATCCACCCTCTTCTGCATGCAGAGCTAACAGGCACCCACGATTGGCTAGTGTTGATTTGATTGACAGGGCACAGAAACAGTATGCCACACCCCCCCCAGAAAGCATGGCCACTTTTGCTGTCTTGGACTCCCGGCCACAGATGGCTGTGACTAATACATATTTAACTCATACAACTACATATACCATTGAGAATTGTGCATTACAGAAGTTACCTCTATTATATTATATATTACAATATACACTTGAGATCAGACTAATTAGACAGAAGACCCCAGTTTAATACTCTTCTGCTCCATAGTTGTAATGTGGGACCATTTATTACACTTGTTTAGAAGTGTGGCAGACATGTTTTTATAACCTGAGAAGCTGAATTTTAGCTTCGTGGATTACAAATGTCGCTCATTGTAATGGCATTTTTATTAGTCGGCTAATTTCGATCTGTTGTGGCTTGCAGAAATTTTTGTGGTTGGTCATCTGGGTTGCCACTTGTTAGTTGGAAACCACTGAGCTAGAAATATATTTGCATCTACACTATGGTACACATGATAAAACTGGATTGAGCTCCAGTATTTATGACTCTGTAAGAAGCTTCTGGGCCTCTCGGTCAGCTCTTGGTGATTGAGCTCGTGTGTGTGCGTCAGGCGAGTGGAATTCACTCTCCCTATCCGAACGGATTTAAAGGGAGCACAAGCTGCCTCCCAATAGGAGAAGCACTCATTACGGGCCTTTATTAGATTTGACGAGAGCTCAGCACGCATTGTAGCACAAGCACAAATATCATTTTAGTTTGTGTGTATTTCCAGCCATGTGTTGTGTGTTTCTCTAAAAGTGGACCGATCGAGCGTTGTGTTGTGTTGCTCTCCGAGCTTCCTAATGGAAATCTGAGCTCTGTGTCTGGAGCTTGCTGGAGAGGGGGAGTCAGGGTTGAACTGCAGTTCACTCAAACACACACATTTGCATGCTGCGAGAGGCAGCAAGGGATTTTACACACACACACACACACACACACACACACACACACACACACGCATACATGAATGCATTGTAGATTTCACAAGTATCTCTGCATATTATTCCATTGTTTTTATTTGGGAATGTGTTCACAGAGAGCATTTATGGAAAGTATCAGTTAAAAAAAGCCACATGTGGAACACAATGAGAACTTTTCTAGTACGATATCTTGCTAGAGGTCTCCGCTTTCTTCCTCGTGTCAAGTTTAACGCTGCGGATTTATGGACGAAGCCTTTCATTTGACTCTTCGGAGCTCGGTTTACCCAAACATCCCATAGTGTTATTGGAAGTTAGATGAGGATTTTAAAGGGTTTTTCCAAACCCCTTGTTCCATTAAAGGAGCAAAATTTATTATTTGTCATACTGCAAAGATAATTTCGTTTATATGAAGAACTAGCCAGCTCCTCCACGGAGTATAATCCCGTTTTTGTGAGCTTTGGAGGTTATGCAATTCATGGTGTAATACTTTTGGAATAAGGCATGAACTTTCTCAAGAAGAGCAGAGAACATGTATAAAACAATGCGTTTCCTTTATGCATTCCTTTATGTTTTATTGCTTTGCTAGATTTATTATGTCAAAGCTTGCCCTGCAAAGCCTGGCTTTGTTTACTCGGTGCTATAAACAGACACTTTGGGTCTTTTTTAGCTTTCATGACCAAATGTAGTCGCAAAATAACATGGATGTAGTTTTTTTTTTTTTTTGGATTTATGTAAACCTGAGCGCAAAAGTGTGATGACAGCATTGGGAAATTACAAAATGTGTATGAAATGTTCCTTATTTTGGACAAATTTGAGAGCAGCATTGCATGGATCCTTCTCATTGAGAGAAATCCCTTAATTCTGTCTGTCAGACTATCATATTACAACGTGACCTTATCTGCGATGTGACCTTATGACGTAGTCTGTGAACAGTGGTGTAACTTGTGCGGCAAAAAAGGCTTTGATTGAATTACCTCAACATAACAATGAAAATCCTCTCAGCATGCTAATGGAAATGACAATCATCATAGCAGAAAATTCTGTTTTTGCATTAACTATGAGACTGACAGCAGGCATGGAGCAAAGACTTCAACTTAGGAAACAATACAGTGCTGGGCTGAAATTGTGCTTTCACACTTTCACACTTGTGTTTTTTCCCCCTCACACTCCAGCATACTTTTTACATTTTAAAAGAAGCGGCCATTTTAAAAAGAGCTGTTGCTGGCGTATTTATCACAGTGGAGCTTCCAAAAGTGAAAAAGTACATCTTTTTAGAAAAAACCTGAGTGACACAAGGTGCTTTTTTACCTCTCAACCAATCGGGTTGTAAGTTGTGTGTCAACCAAGAAAAACAAACGTGGAGGACTGAGTGCTCACTGGTACGTGATGTGACGTCCCACTTTAACTGTGGCTGCATACAGTCAAGCTGCACAAGTGTCTCGGATTCTCTTGCCTTCAAAGCTACGGTGCAGGGGAAACAACCTCCTCACTGCCTCATCGAGCTACACCAGTTTCTTTCATCTGCATAAGAAATCTAATCTAGAGAGCATGTTAAGCTAGTTAATTAGCTACTGATATTACTTTTTTAATATTAGCAGAAAACGCACTTTGGCCAGTGAATTTTCTGGAAAAAGAAGAGTCTCAAAAGTACCCTATGGCAACAAATACTAAACAGTATAAATAGGAAGCAATGAAATAACAGTTAAGAATGCAGTACAAGCATTATGTAAATTATAAATGCCTGGTACAGTGTGCATACTGATTTTTCCCCCCTAAGCAGTCGTAATTTAGAGGTTTGTGACTTATTGCCTAGAAAGTGTGGTCTAAAAAGAACACTACTATCACATAATGACGGTCACGGTTCTGAAATTGATTCCCTGCCTGTGTTCTAGACAATCTGCATACCCGATTAAACCCCTCTTTTCTCAGTCCTCCCTCTGCATAAAACATTTAGCTTCATTTTCTCCTGCATATGGAAAACCTGGCCTAATATCAGGCAGACTTCGGGAATGCCGGCTCTACTTCAATATTCTGCGGGTTCTGAAAAGGCCGGACTGGTTTTATATTATCTGGGCTCTGGAAAGCCAGGTCTGGGCAAATTTTCTTTGGCTCCACGTGCCATTTGTTTTGGAAAAGAATCATGGGTAAAGAGGTATGCGGCGCAATTCGATAGGCTTTGTGAGGTTCCACCCAGAGCACTGGTTCAACGCCGTGTGCTGAATAAATCTCATCTGTGTTGTGTTTGAAAATGCTGCATCGTGAACTCATCCATGCCTTGTTCAGAAGAAGGTCAGAATCAGATGTGTGAGCTCAGGACCTCGGCTTCATGCATTTTCCGAAAACAAGTGCTGACAGAGAGAGAGGTTTCAAATTGTAGTAATGGTGGTTAACTCTCCATCAAAACGCAGTGAGATTCATGCTTGTAGGATGGATCATCTCTCTCTGTGCTATCAAAGGCCAAGATTCATGTCACAGGTCCATGCAAACTGCACTGGATTCACCCGAGTGGGATTTGAAACCCCTTAAATGATCCCCAAGAATGAAACCTAGCTGTACTCGAATTCCTGCTGATGTTTTCTTTTTAGATTTTTTGTCTCCTGGGTCTTGTTTTCCGAGAGGTACAGTGTTTTATCAATTACAGCTGAGCTGCACGGTTTCATGATAGAAGTATGACAGCTATTCCTCATATGAGGAGATTTCCTTTGCACCGCTGTTCGGTCCGTGTTCCATGGGTGTTGAAAGCCATCCAGCTGCAGAAGGAAACCACGATATTTGCAAAGGGAAACATTCAATGTTCAAGTGTTGGTGTTTCAGTGACTTCGAAGTCTATTGGCTTGTTTATCCAAACACTTTGGACACTCTCCAATGCTGTGGTTTCAGGTAAAAGCAGTCCTGTCCTAGCGTAACATGTGAAAAAAGTGTTGATGCTTCCTGGAGGAAACAGGTGGAAGGAAGAGACCAATAAATAGCTACAGCAGGGGTGAGAAGGTCCCAAACACCTGCAGAGCGAATCACCCATTAACATTAATGCTCTCACTGTTCACAAGATATACTGACGAGATATAACCCAGGTTTCTCATCTAACATCTTTCCCTTCACCACTGGGAAGTGTGCAACACTGACATCACACGTGGCCACTTGCAGCACAGTGGGTAGAGACGGCAAATGGACAACTATAATGTTGTTTAAATGATTTTTGAGGAAATTTTTAAAACAGTATACACTCTTGCTTGTTTAACTAGCTAGAATACCAACAAGGTGGTTTACTAGCTAGCAGAATTAAGTCTGCATGTCTAGTAGCTAGCTTGAGCCACATAGAAATCCAGTCATCTGTGACATACATTTGCATTTGGTGCATTTAGGTACAAAAAAACCCAAACTGAGAACAGCTTATAAACACCTTTACGCACTATTATTTGCAGGCTTGATAAAGAAACCACAATATCTTCTAGAAAAATTTGCTTCAGGCCTCTGGTCTTAAAGGAGTCATCTGACAAATGTCACTTAAGCCAAAAAAAAAAAGAGGGCAACAGGGAGGGCATGGTAAAAATGATATTGGTGTAATGAGGTGGAGGCAGATGGATTTCAGTATGTCATTTGAGTGTGACCAAGTCATTTATTAAAAATCCAAATCAACAAAAACTGTCAATCAAAATGAAGGGCATAAACAAGAATTTCAGACCCAGGAATCACATCAAGCACAACCAATGCCCAGAATTACACACAGGAATGACAAAACCTCAGAAAGCTCAGTGCTGAGTGAACCGGTATAAATAGGTTGGAGTAAATGAGGGTTAACAGGAAACAGGTTAGTTCTATAGGCAAGTGAGTGAGTGTGAGATAATGTCTGGACTGGAATATGGATTTCTCAAGGCTTCTGGATTGGCAGTGGATTCAGCCTTAACACATCCTTCACATGTTGTGTTGATTAGTAGATATTGGCAGAAACAAACAAACAAAAAAATTGGGGATTACAGCTCACTAGATCAAGAACATATCTGATCATCTAGCAATAGTTTCGCCTACCTTTATTAATCCTTACCCTACATTCACACTAGCAAGCAACAAGCCATTCGCATTGCTTGTAATATGTCGCTTGTGGATGTATATGGACCAGTACTGTTGTTGCTTGTGGATGTGCACTGTCCAGAGGTTTTATTTAGTCCCTGTGAAACAATATTAGCTAAATGTATAGCCACTATTGTTTTATTTTCAGCTGGGCTTCATACAAGTTTGGTGGTAGATTAGCAATGCAAATTAACAGTACAGGCTGTGTACACTCACCCGAGAGACCAATGATCTCTGTTACTTCTTTCCAAGCTTTATTTTTCTTCGTAATGTCTCTATACACTTTCAGTTGACAGGAACTATGGTTATACGTTTTTTCCATTTGTGAAATAGGGGCCAGTTAAAGGGAGGAATTAAACTTATGAATAGGGAACTAAAGAAACATCTGACCACACGTGCCATATGATTCGTCCGAGGAATCGTTCAAGCCAGTTGTTTGGATTTGTCGCTTGAACTGATTTGAGAAAATCTCAGTTAAAATGCCTCTTGTCGCTGAGCTACATACATATATAGAAAAATAAACAGTCTCTTGTTGCTTTATTGCTTGCTAGTGTGAATGTAGGGTTAGGAGTTTTACACAAGACGAAACTTTAGAGGTCCAAAACTACATACTGATTGAATTGTTGGAGTATTATTGCAAGCCCACTTTGTTGCACAACTGTGTTTCCTTAATGAGGTTTAAAAAGAGAAAGCTGTTTTTGATGCCTGGAGATGTATAATGAAATCTCAGCTGTTTTTTTCTTTCTTTTTTTTTTTTTTTTTAAATCTAGCCATTACAGATCCTTTAGAAAAAGTATCTAGTGAAGATACATTGATACAGCAAGTATCTCAAACCCAGATATTTTTTCAGGAAGCAACATTTGCTTTCCATGAGAAACTTGGGAAGCATGGTACAACAAGTAAGTTATAAAGTACATATTTTTCCTGGAACATTTAGGAACAAGACTCAGTGGAATCTTGGAACACAGCAATTTATAGATTTTTTTGTTGTTGTTACCGTTTATACTTTTGTCATTTTTATTGAGCTGTTTAGTGTGGTTTCTCCTGCAGTTTTGCCTTTTGTGTAGCCGTTTCTCTTCTATTCAGAATCGAGAGAGATTTTCCTACTGAGAATGAGGGCTGAAGTCTGTCATCGTTAAATCTGCCATGGAAAAGTACGATTCAGAACATGCTCACGCACTCTGAGAGAGAGTCTCGAGCCTGAAAATAATGACAGCTTTTCAATGTAGTGACTCAGTCATTCAGTCCTATTTAACAAAAACTGATTGGATGAATACTAAATCACTGGACACACCTAATATGATGTGACACCTTGTAAAAAAAAATGAGAGAATCCATATTATATAACTGCTTAGGGAAAAAGAGGCCTAGTTAGATCGGATCAGACCGGATGAGGGATGTAGTGGGGACAGAGAAACTACTTCCCAGCATGCACTTCTTCTGGAATGACATGGACACTCTCCATCCATCCATTCAGCCTAAATGTGGCTCTCTAAAGATTTTATCAGACCCCGAGGCTCAGGAGCTTTTGGGTTTGGAAAGTGTAGTAGCTGTGCGGTCAGGATTCGGTCCTTGGTGTGGTTAGAGCTTTAATTTTTCCTTAATTTATTATTATTTTTTTTACATTTATGTTATGCAAGTTGACACAATGATTTAGCGCTTGGTTCTGGAGCTACAAAAGTGGATATTACAAGCAATGAGGTGATTCTTAATGGAAAATAATAGTTCTTCTTTGGAATACTGGTCCATTAGGATTTCATTTATGTTACTTTACACTAGCGGTCTTATAAGGTTATTCCGTGTCACACTGTATGAGATGAAACCAATAAAATTTGCTCAAATTTGCTCAAAAAGAGTTTATGATAGTGTGACGTTTTAGATGCTCGCTGTAGCAGCATTCATGTTCCAAGATTTTGCTTCACTGCCAGAACTGTTTTGTCAGCCATCTTTGATGACAAAGTTGCTAAATCGAAATTCTTTTATGATTAGAACTTCCCAAAACCTCTTCTCAAGGCTTAAAGTATGATTGCTATTGTGTAACAATCAATTTAATAGCAAGAAGATGAAATTTTAAATGCTATGTTAGTTGAAATGCTACGAATGCTTTTTAAGTTTTTAAGCGAGTCTGAAAACTAGCCAAGTTGATAGTTACATTAGTTTTCCAAAAACAGTACATAATACTAAAACATTTATATGATATCTAACACGTGAAAAGATTTTGGTATAGAAATCTGAAACAAAAACATAGCAGATTTTCAGTAAATAGCCAGCTAGCTAGATAATAATGCTGTCTGCTAACTAATCAATGTTATGCTAGCTTGGAAAACGACAACAAGCCTACACAGAAATTTCTAATCTGCTTTCTACAATGAACTCTTGAATTCAGTCTGTCACCTTTTGGTTCTGAAATTCCATATTTGGTTTTACGTTGGGGTCTTTCCCCTCTTCCACCATGATGTGCCATCTAGTTTTGAAGCTTTTCCTTAGATATTAGTTGTTCACATGCTTCTGTTCAGTTCAGAATTCATCCTGCTGCTGTCATCTCTAGTCACCTCATCAATAAAGACGAATGCTCCGGTTTCACTGGCAGCCCGTGTTCCACAGATGAGGTGGTTTGCTTTGGATCGTGAGCGGTTCCTTCTTTTCCATCCATACTTTCCTCTTTCCATCATTCTGGTAGTGGTTAATCTTAATCTCAGCTGTCTGTAAGACTTTGTCCGAGAACTCGGCCAGATTTTAGATGTGACGCACCACATGAGCTCTACGCTCGAGCAGTTTACTGGATCTTGTGTATAGATTCCCAAAAATGATGAATACGTTCCAATAAATATGTCAGCATCATGTTGTGAAGGTCATTTCATACTAGTATCTGGGTGTACACTGGGTGATGACTGGGTGATGACCTTTGTGGACCTTGTACTCAAACGAGTCTTAAAAGCCCAAAATTAGTGTTTAGAGTTATATGTACCTGTCTCTATAGATTCTATATAGACACCAATACATTTAATATAATTTTATAGTTTGCCATGTTTATGTATTTTTTTTTTAGGATTCATTCTGTGCTAGTCTTGGGTTCGTCCAATGATTGCTCTCTAGTATGTCCCGCCCCCTCAGTATCTTGCTCTACAGTACCAGCTTGTTAGTTGCAAACATTGTCCATCAATATGTTTTCAGCTGTGCATCTTCCTGCACACTATTCCCTTTTTCAACCATGTTTGAGCTATGTGACTTTTCAGAGGAGCATTTTACCAACTGGGGACTGTTCAGTGCTAGAATGCAACTACCTCAGATTGATGGTGAACACAATTCCGTCTTTGTACACTGTCAAGGCTTCTCAATCAGTAATATCAATTATTAAGTAACACCGTATTTAACTAACCCTAACATTTTAGCTACAAGCCTACCGTACAGATGCACCAGATGTCTCCCTGTGGCTATGCATCACCATTAATGGACTCTTGGACCTTGTCCTTGGATAACGCTAAAAAAAACTGCATTTCCTTGCCTAGGATATCGCTAACAGGTATGGTGAAGGAGGTGGTGAGAAAACCTCCACAGTTGAAAAAGGCTCTTGCTAAACTTTTTTGCTGTTGTCCATATTTAGCTAGTTCGCTAAGCTACATGTTATGTTTATGTTCTGTATCTCGAAGCTACTGGCTGTTGTGTAAATCAGTCCAGAACTTCAACACACCGTCACTCTGACTTCCTGTTTCAAAAGGAAATATGTCAACATACAGAATCAAATCATGACTCTCAAACTACTTGGAGACTTTAACAGATTAACAGTAATTTTTAACTGTTGCCAATGTTTTGTTGATGAACTATAAGCAAAACTGTTTAACTTAGCTAACATAGCTGGGGTAGTTTCACAAAGTGTTTCAGTTCTTCACTTGCTTGTTTATCACTCATAAAAGATAGGATGTAAGGATTTATTTCCACAACCAGATGAGTGAAACTGAGTGAAATAGTGAGCAACCACTACCATAAGAACACCGCTGTTAGAGCCTGGACAACTTTTTATATGTTATAAAGAAAGGATATGTTTAAATTACCTCCCAACAACATGTTTAGTTCCCATATCCTACACCCATATCCAACAAAATCACTGGCCTTGAAGTTATTAGCTTGTGGTAAACCCTCTTGAGGTTATGCCGGTGTATTTTCTCTTTGGTACATCTATGCCACATCCTGGGGAGTGTTTTGGATTTGTTCACCAGCTTTTCTTTTGTTCTTGATTGAAATTATTCTTCCGTCATCTGACTACTGTGGTCTTCTGTGTGCTTCTGTGGTCTTTTTGCAATGAATGATCTCATCATTGCATTCCTACTTCTTAAGAATGCACCATTTTGCTGCCATTTACACTTTTTAGGGTCTCATGTTGACAGATGACAGCAGCAGACTTCAGCAGCAAACGCCAGCAAATGCCACATCTGGAATCGACTCTAGATATTTTGTTCGCGTTCTTGTGGATGAAGTAATGATGCAGGAACACACAGCTGTCGAAAGAAGCAACTGACCGCACAAGTGTCCACTTACATCAACCTGATCTCTTGAATATTCTGATGAATTCAAAAGGGCAAGGTTGTTGCAGCTGGATTTTCTAAGAGTTCATATGAATATCATAGGAAGTTATAAGAAATAGTTCCAAACACCTAATCAGAACCCAGACCAGAGGAATAATGAGTAGTCCTGGGAAAGACAGGGAGTAAAAACATACAGTACATTTTCACAAATAGTGCAAGTCTAATGTAACTGGTAGAAACCATAAAAATACTTCCACAGGATTGTTTAATCTTTCTTCAGTGCACAAAACCATGTTGTTTTTGGCCATTTTTGGACAAAAATATTCAGTGACCAAAATTTCTGTACAGTGTCTCCCAATATTCTCCATACATAGGGGAAATTATCACTTTTTAGCAAAATGTCTTCCAAAATTTTTCGTACTTTATAGTTTATATTATATATTTTTTTCAGATAGCCTTTAAGATTGCCATTGACAAAAGAAGAACATATTGAAATCATTCTGATGGCCGGATCAGGAAGCTGTCACAAGGTTGCAATGGACATGCAATTACATGCATAACACCAGCTGTGCTCACACGAGTACATCATGAGTGGGAGAGACGACTTCATGTGTGGTTACAAAGAAATGGATATCATATAGAGGATATTTTGTAAATAAAATTAAAGCTAAAAAGTGGTAATTGTATGGAGACTTTTGGTGGTGTGGGCGGGGCTTCCACTGTCGAGTAATATCAGAGACCTCAAAACACATCACAACTGTAGGTCATTCCAGATTTATATGTCTGGAAAAAGAAAACTGCTCTTTTGGTGTATTTTTGAGTGATAACTCGTACCAGGATACTCCTGTATTACAATTCAGAGCTCCTATGCAAAATGTGTGAAGGTTGGCAGGTCTGCTAAAATTCACCTTTGTAACTTTTCAAATGAATTGAGTCGTGCAAATTGTTGCCCTATTTGGAACCTTAGTTGAAAGTAGTAAAGGGTTCAGGATCTACATGGAACATTTACGGGGTTCTCCGAGAGTGTATATAGAGTTCCCTTGGAACAGAACTCCCAGAACACTTGGACACTCTTGTGGTCAACATGAGCGCCTTTGTCTCTGTGGCGGTTTCCTGTATGGTGGAACAGAGAGGAGAGAACAGGAAGTCAATGGGCAGCCTGTTCCATTGTGCCCAAACGGATCCTATGATGTAATCGTTTTCCTCGAGGAGGCCACCGCTGCCCTGCGCTGCATCACGAGCTGCTCGTTATCTTTGATGTGAGATTGTGTTATGCACTTGTGACATAAAACGCAGCCGAGAATCACTTTTTACAAAGTCACAGTGAACATTGAAATGACAGCTAAAGAGTGGCCACCAAGGGATAGCTAGTTGGTGGGCTTTACATGGAATTCAATGAAACTAGAGAAGGACTATTTAAGTTCCCATGTGTTCCAGAGAGGGGGAAGGGGTTAGCATTGAACTCATAGCTTTTAACCGTGTTGAATTTAAGATCACAGGAACCCTGAGAGCTCTCAGTCTTTGGGTTGACACTCTGTTGTTGTCCAGTTTGCAAATTAAAATTTGTTGCATCTTTACAGTGTTTTAAATAATGAGCTTCATGGTTGTGCTGATTTAGGGAAGGGTTAGATTAGCATGTAGATGTAAATTAGGAATGTAACTACAAATACATTAATCAGATTGATTAAAAAAATCCCACGCACATGTCTAGGTGAGACCTATTATGAACTTGCATGAGGTAGCTGAGGCTGAGGAACTGTCAGAGCTAGAAAAAAGGCCACGCCCACTTCAGACTTAAATTGAATACAGATACAAATATTTGTATAGCTAGACAAATACAGATTGTGTCAATGTGTAACACTCCTAAAGTAATCAACTCTTTGTATTTAGCTTAATAGCTGAGTTCCAAGAGTAGCTTGGACAACAATGTCCTGGATGTTTTACTTATTAGACACTTGTCGAGTGACTTGATGTTATTGTTGCAACCCTCACCAGCGGTGGAATGAATATTAAAACCACATGAGCTCCATGTTATTTTCTCCTTTCTGTTTTTTGGATTTTCTTAATTTTCTTAATATGTGTTCAGTTAATTTGAATGCACAGAGGCTCAGTTCGGGACATGCTGAGCGATCAGGCTTCAGACTGTTTCTCCAGATCCTTTCTGCTTTATACATCACGAGCGAGGCTCCCCTGAACCCGCGGAGGGGGGAGAGAAGGCGGGGGGGCAAAGCAGGCCGGGTAGGGACATGGAAACCCCTTTCTTTTGCCTCCTTTACTGTGGCAAAGACCTAGTTTATGGACCAGATGTTTGAATATTTCCTTTATGATGTCCTTGATTTAATAAAACGAATCCTGGTCTCGAAGGAGTGAGTCACTGAACAGTCAGGGGAACTCTGACATTTATAGTGACACCACTGTTATACATTTTTTTTTTGCCATAATTAGCTAGAACACGGAAACTTCAAGGATTAGGCAGGGGAGGGAATTCTGACCTTTAAGTATTCTGTAATGATCAAATGCAGATAGAAAAAAACTAACAAACAAGTGCTTGTTTTTCTACTTCCTATCCTATTCCACTCTGCTTTGTAGCCCTGATCACTTTGACACCTGAAATGACATGCAGTGTTTTTTTTTTTAAGTTTGACCAGAAATGATACTCTAGCTAATAATATCCACAAACTTTAAGTTAGCAGGACTTTCCCATAACATGAACTAGCTATAATATTTTCAATTAAAATACAAAGTTGGTTTTAAAAACAGAATGTTTAAAGATGACTAGACAGAGAAGTATGTGTTTATTTTCTTGACTAGTCCATGGTGCTAGTCAAAAGTGGTGTTCGTGATTTGCTAGCTAGCGATAAATAGGTAGCTATCTTAGCTTGTTACAAGAGCTAACATTATTTGAAGAGAACCTTAAATCATAACTTTAACCTCGTTACCTTATTTCCCTGATGAGATACGTCGTTTGACCTGAATTGATACTGGAGCTAAGGACAGTCACAGGCTATAGGTTAGCATGACTTTTTCATAACATCTGCTAGTCATACTATTGGTAATTACAGTAAGAAAAAAAATGTAGATGGTGAAAATTTTGTGTTTAAACACAACTGGACAGAGAAATAAATGTTTAGTCAAGTTTAGAGTACTTGGTGCTAGTCAAAAACACTAAGTGTTTCTCACTGGATAGCAAGCGATAATTGGTAACTTGCTATCTTAGCTTGCTAGAAGAGCTAACACTGTTTGAAGACAACCTTAAATCAAAACCTTGTTAGCTCATGTCTCTGATGACTTTCATCCTGTTTGACCAGAAATGGTACTGTAGCTAATGATAATCGCAAACTATAAGTCAGCATGATTTTTCTATTACATGAACTAGCCATACTACATTTAATAAAAAAAAAATGTTGACAGTAAAAACAGAGAAGTACACATTTAATCAAGTTGAGTCCATGGCGCTAGTTAAAATCGGTGTTTGTGACTTGCTAGCTAGCAAAAATTCATTAGCTATCTTTGCTTGTTAGAATGATGGCTAATTGAAGACAACTTTAAATCAAAAATTTCTAAGTTAGAAAATCTGTAAGTTAGCGTGACTTTTCCACAACATGAACTAGCCACACTACATTTAATTTACTGTTAGCACCAGCAGGATGTTCATCCAAACGATTCCTTCTGGTTTTTGTTCACTTGGAGAACAACAATCTTGCTACTGTACCTCTGAAGATTTACTGCTGTGTTGCCAGCGAATATAAAGAGTTCTTGATTTGTTTTGATGCATTCCCCCCTGCGTGATGATTAACTTTTACATTTTTGAGTACTTAACACAGCTCGTCGTAAACACATCTGACATAGCGAGTGTTTGTATGGCTGGCGTTGTCAGAGCATAGATGTCTGTGAACGATTTGTCCATGTGGGCCCGCTGACGGCTGGTTGATCGCAGCTGCTTCCAAGCGCATTAGTGCAAGCTGCCGCCCAGCTCGAAGACTTTCGCATGAGAAGCACTGAAGGTATTTTAATCAAAGCAAGATGCCCTTCTGGAAGCTGCACGGGGCAAAACAGTGCAGGACTAGCGTGTTTGTCAGCCTCAAGCAGGTCTGTCACCAGCTCCATAGGCCGCCTCCATGCAAATTTTTCACCTTGGAGTCCATCGTTTTGTCAGCTTTACTTCCCACGCACAGTAGCATTTTCATCCTATTGAATTCCTCCGATGCAGGACATTGGATTTGAGTGCATCAAAATGCAGGGGTCTTGTGTTTTGGCCCCTAGCAGTGAAATGTGACAAGTTCTTCATGTCTCGGAGGGAGATCGGGTTACTGTCTGCCGCCAGAGGTCAGAACCAGGGTCAGAACGGGAGACTGTCTTCATGACATCGCATCCTGCTTATTTAAGCTGAAATAAATACCAGAGGGCTTTCACAAGAATTTATCAATGTGTAGAGAAGGCGATTATTTCGTCTTTCCTGAGTGACAGACATATTTAAATCAACCAGGACAGAGCATAAATTAATTCTGATCACTTGATAATGACAAAATTGATTATGTGACATCATCATTAGCCTTTTTTTTACCCAAGTTGGGATTAGTATACTGGTTAGCCAATTTGCTAGCTGCTACTTAGGCTAGTAATTTGTGTTAGTATACACAATATAATATATAATGCTTGCTAACTTGCTAGTAAACGTGGCTACTGATTTAGATAACACAAGATAATATATAATGTTAATTAGCTTGCTAGCAAACATGGATACTAATTTAGATCACACAATATAATGTATTTTAGTTAGCTTGCTAGGAAACTTGGCTGCTGGTGTTAAACACACAATGAAATAATTTAGGTAACATTACCCATCATGCTAGCAAACTTGGTATTAAATTTAGGCTACGCATTAAAATAGATAATGCTAGCTATTGTTAGCTTGCTAGCAATTGTACGTATTGGTGTTAATCACATAATAATACAATTCAGTTATCCTTAACCAGCTTGCTAACAACCTTCTCTACAAGTTCTAATTATGCAATAAATAGTTTACTTTAAAAATGTTTAGCTAGCTTGGAAGCAGCTACTGCTGGGGAAGTTAAGAAGCTGACTAGCATTGCCAATGTTGCTAAACTATTATATTGTGTAGTTAAAACCAGTGTTTTATGTGAGGTGTTACATTAAAATGACAAAGTACAAATAAAGAACTGCTGCTGGGGACAAGTTTGTAATTAGCTAGAGTGTTAGCTAGCTTGCTAGAAAACTTAGGTACTGGTGTTAAAATAACCTAGCTTGTTAGCAATCTTAGTTAGCTAAAATTTAGCTAAAATTGCTAAACTAATATATTTTGTAGGTAAAAACATTTTTGCATATTTTTGGCATATCCTCTGTTAAACACAGAAAACATGACCCTCTGATGTTGTATCAGAGAAATAGTAAACAACATGGGGGAATATGTGTGTGTGTGTATGTGTGTGTGTGTGTGTGTGTGTGTGTGTGTCTGTGACCTCCATTTCACCTGCAATCCAAGCATTCAGTAGTCGGCTGAGACTTACTGTGGGCTCCACACATCTCACTTGCGTCCTTCAAAAGAGAGATTTTCTGCTCAGATTGGGTTTAAGAGTCTGAGTTAAAGATAAGCACCGACGTGCGTATTTCAGAGCAATTATCCCTGAAACTCTCCTGAGATGAAACTACTTAAAATGTGCCGTGCATTTTCCTGTATTTCTGTAGTAAAGATGATGAATCTGCATTACATCAGTGTCGTTAACAGTAGATGGTTCGGTAACTGGATGCTTTATCGATGTAGCTGCTGGAGGAGCACCGTTTGAAACAGGCTAAATGGCTAAATGGCATTCCATACATTCCCTCAGTACGACTTCAGTTTCATCGCTTATCTTAATGACAGAGGAGCTGGAATGGGTCACTCTGATATCCATCAATTCTTGCTAGGCCTGTACTGATTATCAGCAAGACCATATATCATGATATAGAGGCTGACTATATGGTACAAGCTAGCGATGATTAGTTAGATATATTTGACTGTATTTCAAGACAACCTTATATCAAACTGACTTTTACTTTAACATTGTAAGCTCATTGCCCTGATTAGATCAAGCATGATTCATCTGCACTAATCACTTAAAAGACAAAATTCAGTAATACTTGACAGTAATCTTCCACTAAAGTGCTGTAATCTTCCACTAAATGGCCTAGGGTTTAAAATTGTATACATATGTGTGTGTATGTAGGTATCATAATAATATCATTGAGCAGAAAATGCTGAGTCAGGTCATGCTCCAGTTGCAGTGATATAAACTCGAAAGCACCAACACTAGCAGAATTGTTGCTGCCTCAACCATCTCTAATGGAAGGTGCTGGTGATGTTGGAAGAGGTGAGCAGGTTTCTTCATATGACTGCAGGCTAGGGTCTAAAGTCCGTGTTTCATAGTGACAGCTCAAAACATGGAAGTAAGAGAACCATGGATACAAATACACAAAGACTTTAAAAAACTGGAGAAAACACTAAGGTGACTAGGACCGCAAGAAACATGGACACACAATGCCCAAGAACACATAATGACCAATAGCACGCAGTGAGCAAGAACACACAAAGACCAAGCACACGCAATTGACCAAGAACACACAATGAGGTTTTAATGTGAGGTATTTTGAAAAAAAAAGGTATTTGTTAAAAATTCCACAAATTACTTCCCATTTTCTGCAGTTAAAGACTGATGTTTCTTGTTTCATAAATACTGAATGTTAACGATAATTTATGGTAAATTCTCATTTAGTTGTGCTAAATGAAGTACAGTTATAGTCACTAGCTCATTAGTACTGCTAATCATAGCAGTAAATACACACTAATTGGCAAAGCTTAAAGATATACAGTAGAACTAGTTCATATTGAGGAAATTTAACTGTGTAATGACTCAGAAAGTGATTTTTTTTTTCTAGACCTGGATTGTTTTAATCCCAAAGAATGTATGGGAGAGTGTATTAAATAGGATAACAGTGGACTGTGTGGTAAATCCTATAACACCCCAAAATCCTTCTCTCTCATATGAGATGGGAAAACCCCGACATACAGGCTTAAATGTCTTCACTGATTTTATGAAGCTGAACCGTGAGCTCCTGTGCTGCTCATGATGGACACCTTGTATTTTTTCAAATCTACAATCACTGAATGTTAATGTTTATACCACAGTGCTGTTGAATCCTTGAATCTGATTGGTCAGAAGGTGTTGATTCATTTTCTGTAACAGCAGCAGACAGTAGTTCCAGCTGCAAGGCTTATGTTAGCATGCTCACTCTATGACAGGTGTAACACATTTTAGATAAGGAGACGTTTATTTAATATTTATGGAAGGAGTCTCCAGTATCAGCGCTTTGTAAAAGTTAGAGGTAAAGCTGTAACTTTTGGTTTTCCGAAATCTTCAGGAAGGAGGAGTTTACACTTTGCGGTTTCTTGCTAATATGACAAGCTGTGGTTTTTTTTTTTGTTTGTTTTGTTTTTTGAGAAAAAACAGAGGGGCTGGTGGCTGTTTATAGCTGCTATAATGTAAGTTAGAATGTTTTTAATGGATGTTGCACAACATTAAATGTAAATAGAAATGGACAAAAAGTATGGCATCATTCTTAAATAAACAAACAATTGTAGTTGTAGGAAAATTGCTGTGGTATAAGAAGAATAAAACGCTTAAACTTTTCCAAAATTATCAATGTTGGGATGGTAACGGTAACTCCACTTGATCATTGATTATTTTTCTATAACAGCATGACACTAAAGTGATATATTCATTATTTCATGACTGTTTCACTGCAGAATTGTATTCAATTAAATGTTTTTTTTTTTCAAGTTTGCAAAATGTATTAAATTCTCTTATAATTTCTTATAATCTACAATAATTGCCTAACACTGGATCATGGTTTATGATATTATCACAGTATTGTGTTTAAAAAATACTGCTGGTTTAGTGCAGGACCATAACAAAATATTGTGTAAATGTACAAAGTCACATCATGTCAATTAATGACATTACACACGGTCCATGATATGAACAATGTGTGCGTTGAATTTCATGATATATTGTACAACCAGTGATTGTCAAATGCCTGGTGATATTAGATATTTTATTTTATTTAGATTTTAGATTTTCAAGCTAAATATTTAAAACTGAAAGATACATGAAGCAATTTTGATTAATTAAAGGATGTTAGAATGAGATGGTAACACAAGATGGACAAGAAAAAAAGCATGACATGTATAACAACATCTTGTAATTATAGTTATAGGAGACTATAGAAAGAAATGAAGTGAAAAATGTTTAAAAATAACACCAGAGCATTAGGGATAACTAAGCTTTTTTTTCCCGCTGTGCTGGTATTCTATTGTGAGCCAGAGAGCGAAGAGGTCAATCCAGTGAGCCAAGCCAAAATGACATCACACAGGATTTTGCATGAGCTATGTAGAGCTGGGAATGTGAAACTTCATTTGTGCATGACAGATTAAGTGTGCTGCTACAAAATCGCAGCTTATCGTAGGTTTACGCCTCGAAAAGGATTGAGTGATGAGAAGTTTTTAAGAAAAATGTTTCCTTTCTACCACGCTACAGTCGGATGTAGATTACATGGAAGGGTTAACGTTCGGGTGGAATGGGATCCAAAGACGGGTGGCATGTCTGAATTCTTCATCATACCTGTCTGGAATACTAATTTACAACCCATAATGCACTGCAGGCAGGCTTAGAGGAGGACGATAAAACCAGAGGCTTAATGAAAAGTCTTTAGACTGGAGTGCTTTTTTTTCTGTTGTTGGAGTTAGTTTGGTTTTGAAAAAGTTCAGGTTGTTCTTGTAGGAATCCAGTTGTGACCTCATAAGTTAGTTGAGGTAGTAGTTATTTTAAGGTTGCTTTCCGAGACTGTATGAGCAAGATTCCTGTCAAACTCTAGCACAGTAAGGAAATGATTTGACTCTGAATCGATTCAACCACAAGACGTGAATCAAACATTTGTACTTTGGATTCCAGCTTGTTTTTTAGAGGCGAGCTGATAAGCGGAGCCAAAGGACAGAGCTGTAAAACTGCACATACGTACGTCAGGTGATGTAGACTGATGAACAAAAACACTGGATTGAACTCACAAATGTTTTGAACTAGCTATTTATATAACTATCTAGTAATTATTTTTGTGATTACTACAACAACCTGGTAAATGTTTGCTAATCTTTTTCCACCACCGTATTTTTTATGAGGTTTATGAGGAGGTTTTCAGCCCTACACGTCAACATTGCTTGCTTTTTGATTCATTTAATTGTGTGACAAATTGTGTGAAAGCACCCTTATTCATCTCAGTTACTATCTTTGTTCATTAAAGTCATTAAACCTTGATCATTCTTTTAGACCAGGGGTTCCCAGTTTTCCCAAGGGGTTCCACCTTTGCAATGAATGGCAAAATTTGTTTCTTTTTCAGTTTGTGAAATATTAACATGTTCACAAATTTTTGTAAGTTTATTATTACAATTTTAACTTTAATGTAACCTTGACACTTCTGTTACAATCTTATGAAACCTGCTGCAATGGCACCATGAACCCCCGATTGGGAAACCCTGCTTTTGACAAACATGCGACATACATACTTCTACCTTTGTAAAAAAAAAAAAAACTCCAGAAATCCAGATTCTATTGAATATATTAAATTAGCCACACCACCAACCATACACACTGGTGTTGCATGACCTGCGTTCGGGACACATGGAACACGATAGGCTGTTATACTTTATGATGCAATAACACTTGCATGTCACATATTCAACACAAAGTCAGATTTTCCATCAAGACATTCAGCTTCAACTGATAAAAAACATAAGATGACTTCAAGTACTATCCAGATGCTCAGATAGCATTAGACGAAGCTCTTGTATGAGACATGCTGCTCATTTCCTTTAAATTCAGGCTCTCAGTAGGAAACTTGAGTTAACAGGTCAGAACTCTTCGTGTGTTTAAGGTCATTAGGGGCCCAACAGTAGCCCTGAGGATGTTTGGGCCACTGAAAGGGGATTAGTGGATTCTTAACTAACGGTCCTTCTTTATTCTTCTCAGCATTTATTAAATGAGGTGAATTAAGGTCATCCCTTAGTGTGTACCCCAACACGGCGCTTTTTTTTTTCCCTGAGAGGGGCTCCAGGCAACAATTTTACAACATGCTCCAAACAATATATTCCCTATAATGTTACGCTTTGATTCTCCAGCCTTGCTTTGTTTTTAACTTGTTATTGTTTCCAAGACGCCAGGGTGGACTAGCATGCTGAAAATAAAGGCGACTGCACGCTCCCTTGGGGTCGAAAAACTTCCCAGTAATTGCATTTCAGGAGTTCCTTTAGAAACTGTGGCCTAGCTGTGCTTACAGAAAGAGTGGTATTGTAGCGTGTGAGGCTGAAGCGACGGCCACCACATCCACTCTCCTGCAGCATCAGCAGTGGTGGCGTTGAAAGTGTAACTGGGTTAAGCTTCGTCTGCCAGCTGCAGTCAGGATTCACAGCATGTCGTCCCACACACTAGCTACAATACACACCTCGTAGAATTGCACTGCCGTGCTGCCTTACACTCAAAACTATATGTTAGCTTCATTCCCTTCCAGAATTTTTAAAGCTGTGTGGTTTTGTCTGTCTTTCTGACAGGCACTAAGCTTATATGTCGTATATCTGTATTTAACATTTCTCGTCATGTTCTGGCTTTTACATTTAGACTTGATGGTCTTGTTTCTTATCTCTGGTCCCGTTTTAAAATGTATTAAACAGTCTACCGGAGTGGGCTTGCCTAGCATGACTGCTGTTTTTATAGCGATGTGGTTTCCATATGGGGACGCTCGGTGGCACTGAACTGGAAACCCAGCCGCCAACATGCCAGCGTGCCACATGATGGGAAACACTACTTATTGGGACAAAACAAGCTTCCTCTCTAAATCCGAATACTTTCCGCTTTTATTATTATAACTGTTTGGGACAAAAAAACATCTGCTGCAGAGAACAATATTGTGGCTATGTGCATGGAAATAGCAGTTTAGCTTCTTGTGATCCAGCTACAAGTAAAGTGTAAGCCAAAAGTCTGAGTCCATTACCGAGAACTGTTTTTATTTCATTACTCATTCAATAGTCATTACCTGTTTAAGACTACATTGTTCAGAACTGGGATTTTTTTAGCAGTTCAATAATAAAATATATCCGAGTATTCTATAAGCACACCACTTGCTTAATTTATTTTAAAGTTGTTGTGGCATCATACTTTTAGTTCTAATAGTAACACACTGCAACACACAATGCTGTCTGTTATATAGAGAAAATAACACTCAGTGCATGCTGTTATAGGAAAATAATCAACAATGAGCTGGTATAATGAAGCGAAGTTACTGTTCCCACACCAAAGTGGACTGTTTTAGGAAAATAATCCACTTTGGTGTTGTAACAGTAACAAATTGGCAAATTGCTGTGACAACCATTTTTTTTTTATTAAAGAAAGATGTTTTATCTGTTTATAGTTACGCAAGGTCCACAAAACAAGTTAGTTCCTGTTATCACTTATGTTATAATGGCTGTAAACAGTCATTCTCTCAACAGACTTTTTGTTTCTTTTTTGAAGTATATTTAATAACACAAAAACGCAGCTGGACATGTTGCCAAGAACCATAAAGTGCAACATCCTTTATCCTGGAGAATATTCCTGTGTTGGAAAACTTACTGGCACTGGAGACTCCTTCCATAAACGTTAGATAAAAGTATCCTTACAGAAAGCTTCACCATATCAAAAATTAGTGTTTTTCTTTGTAAAATAACCACAAAGTGTATTTATTATTAATCTTAGATTATGTGCAACATTGATCATACACGTCCCAGTAAATGTGCTGTTCCTATAGAAATGATAACGTATTAAAGAGAGCGCAATAATATAAACCTAGGATTTGGTGGCACTACTTGTCAGAACTGCTGTCATAGAAAATTAATCAGCACTTTCTGACCAATTGGATTTGAGTAATTCAACATCACTGTGGTATAATGACTTCAAATGAAGTTGAATAATAATAATAATCTTGTTTAAGAAATAGAATTTGACAAAATTGTTTTAACAACGTTTAATAAAAACAGTTCTTGGTCATGGTCCTTCCCTTTTCGACCCGACTAGGAATAGATGGCATGCAGAGTTTAAGTGTCAAAGACTTCATTCCCACCACACACTGGAAAGCAGTGTGTATTGTGTGGGGTTTAAAGCCTGGGTCAGTGTGTCCAGCTGGGGGGACGTGAATGGAGTGGACAGGCCAGGCAGGCTCAGGAAACGTAGCGCCTGTCTTTGGAGATTAATGTTGGTGTGTATGGCTTCCGTACAGCCCACAGTGAACTGGTGGCATTTCCTGAAGTCTAAGCCATTAATACACGACAAAGACTAGCAAGTAGGTGGCGAGGACAGCTAATAGATTTACTGAGGAAATGACTCAAGAAGACAAGAGCCAACATTAGTTTGAATTATTTCAACAACTTGTCTCTTGTACATAATGAATTTCAGAGGGTTGAAACTCATGATGGTATTTAAGCCTTGTGTTTTGGGGAGTAACTGGGTGTTGAGGAGCCTGACAGCCTGAAGGAAGAAGATTTTACACAAAAGCACCAGATGCTCCTGTACCTTCTGCCAGATGGCAGAGGAGTAAAATTTCCGTCAGAGGTGTGGTAAAGGTCATCCGCTATGCTGTTAGCCCTACTACAAACACCGCCTTACGGATGAAGTGTCTGCGGTGAATGTCTTCAATGAAGTGAAAAGAGGCCAGGATGGTGTTCTCAGCCATTTTCATTTTCCATGTCGTGATTTTTACAGTCTATTGTCTAAAGTTCTCTAAAGTAAAGTAAATGCAGAAACCTAAAACAGAGGGTCCTAACAACCCTTGAGGAAACACTTTGTAGTAAATGGACACTCACACTGGTGAGTAAGTTGGTTTTGCACTGTGTATGTGCACATGAAAAACAAGCTAGTGTTTTTGCTGGATATGCAATAGCAAGCAAAATTTTCTCCCTAATGTAGCCAATTCCCATACCTCAGGCATCTCTTCCCCATCACACAACAACTACCAAGCAGGTAAGCTACTGTCCTTGTGCTTCACATGCTTCCTCAGAGCAGCTTTTTGAACTGGGAGTGGTGTAACACACTCGGAGGAAAGCACTATCTGCATTCCTGAATATGATTTTGGCTATATTTGGGCCAGGTAATAGTTGAATGGGGTCGTATTTGGGACAAATATTTGATTCAGACCATATTTGGGCAAGGTAGTATTTGATTCCTGCCAAATTTGGGGTAGGTGGCATTTTTTCTGACTCTGTCTTCTCTGTAGAACTCAAGAGTTCTTTTAAAGTCTTCAATGAAAAGAGATATCACCTGGTTATTGGAAATAGGGGGAGGGGGTGTTCTTTCCAGGCTTCTTGTTCTGTGCTATGAAACCCAGTGTAGAAGTCATTCATCAAAGAGGGAAACATTACTGCCACAGACACATGGTGTTATTTTCTAGTCAGTGATGGCCTGATAACCTGCCACATATGGTATTTATCTTTGGTATCTACAAAGTGATCAGGTTTCTTTGCCTTTCTGAGGACCTGGGGAGCATTGGTTCTTGCTGTCCTTAAAGGATGCCTTTTCACCCATAGTGTTTTCAGGAGTGCATGCACCTTTGCAGTCAGCCATGGCTTTAGTGGCCATGTGAGATGACGGTCATGGAACGCGTGCACTTAGTGTGTTATAGACGCATGCTGATATAGTGTGTTATAGAGCTGTGTTACATGCAAGTAGCTCTCTTCGTGATCATAATACACTGTATCCGTCTTACTCCCAATTAATCTCTTCCCCTTCCTTTATCTCTCTCCTCAGACTCGGACGTGAGCATGCGCACTCTGAGTACGCCCAGTCCTGCTCTCATCCTTCCTCGTTCTTCACCTGCCCTCTTCAATGGCTCCTCGTTGTCCTTCGCTCCTGAGACTGTTGGTCTCACTTATCCTCAGCGTGGCATGTGCCAATCCAAAGACCATCATCAGGGGGCACCCATCGACATGCTGCCTGACCACGCCTTTCTGCAGATCTTCGCCCATCTGCCCACCAACCAGCTGTGTCGTTGCGCCCGCGTATGCCGCCGATGGTACAACCTGGCATGGGACCCACGGCTCTGGAGGACAGTGCGTCTGACGGGTGATGTGGCACATGTGGACCGGGCGTTGCGGGTGCTTACGCGTCGTCTATGTCAGGACACACCCAACGTATGTTTAACCGTGGAGATGGTGGTGTTGAATGGCTGTCGCAGACTTACCGACCGTGGCCTTTACACGGTGGCACAGTGCTGCCCCGAGCTGCGGCGCCTCGACCTCGCCGGCTGCTACAATGTGTCCAATGAGGCTGTATTCGAGGTGGTCTCACGATGCCCTAACCTGGAACACCTGGATGTCTCAGGTAAATATGTTATAAGGTTTTTTTTTTTTTTTTTTGCTTTTTTGTGTCTTAGTGTCGTATATGTAATTATTTTGTTGTCCTTGTATTATTTTTAAATAAGCTTCCTTTGTCTTTGAAATGAAAATAAACTGCCTAGGTCCAACTCTTCCCTAACGTTAGCCACTGTGTCTGCTGTTGTAGGAGTGAATGTATCCATCAAACAGACATCACACACGCCCGTGGGACTCATTTAATGTGTCTATAGTCCTTGATGTCCTTCTGTGGCAAGAAATTACATGTTCTAAGAGTTTGGGGATTTACAGATGTCTTTGAGTGAAAACCTACAGGAAAGTTACTTACACAAGAAAAAAAGCAGGGTATGTGGATAATCAGCTTCCCACAGAGACAGAACAAAACAACCAAAAAATGTCTCCTGTAGCTGTCTGAAATGATAGAAGGCTATGTTTTAAGTTTAATCCTCACATAAATTCTTGTAATTAAAGAGAATAACATTTATTAACCATTTTCCAAGTTCCTTATGCCTGCTCTTAACTGAATTTGAAATTCCTTGAAGCTGATAAGCCAGGAATGCAACCGTGTAAAATCAGAAATATTTTTAAAAACTTACTGACCTGCGGCAACCCTGTGAACGTACTTACTTGCCTGACTTTGTGAGTCAGAAGCACATAATACTTCAATATAAAACACAACTTGGCCCAAATACAGAGGCCCAAACACAGTCATGCTTAAACACTGACTGAATAATGGTAAAAACAATACATCCTCACTCAAATGCAGTTTGAAAATCCCAAAATTTACCTTTAAAATTTAGTCAAACTTTAACTCAAACAAATAATACCTGGCCCAAATATAGCCTGAGTCAAATACTACCTGACCCAAATATGGCTCAAATCAAATACTATCTGGCCCAAATATGGTCTGGATGAAATACTACCTGACCCAAATTTGGCCTGAACCAAATACTACCTGGCCAAATATTACCCAAATCAAATAGTACTTGACCCAAATTAGGCCTGAACCAAACACTATGTGGCCAAATATTTCCAAAATACTACCTGGCCAAATATTACCCAAATCAAGTACTATCTGTCCCAAATATGGTTTGAATCAAAATACTACTTGGCCCAAATATGGTCTGAAGGAAATACTACCTGACCTAAATTAGGCCTGAACCAAACACTACTTGGCCAAATATTACCCAAATAAAATATAATCTGTCCCAAATTTGGACTGAACCAAATACTGTCTGGTCCAAATCGAATGCTACCTGGACCAAATATAGCCAGATTAAAATATTATCTGGCCCATATACAGCACAGATCAGAAGCTATCTGGCTCAAATATGGCCCGAATCAAATACTATCTGGTCTAAGCACTGTTTGACTCTGTCTAGCATATGATGAACTAAACACTACACAGAATTCAGCTTGACCCAAACACATCCTGAGCCAAGTACTGCTTAACCAAAACAGAATCTGACTCAAGTTTAAAAACAGCTAAGTGTACACACAGCCAAAAAGAGTCTGGTCCAAACAGATCACTGTTTCTCCTCCATTTACTGCTCATCATGTAAAACAGCTGCAGGGGTCTTTCTTACTGACAGATTATTCTGAAATATCCGTGACTTCCTCTTGGACCTGGGAAATATATTAATAGCTCTTTCCGTCCTGCATGCTTTATTCTCTGAGAGGAAAAATAAGCCCATGCACGACCATGACCTCTGACCTCAAGGTGCTTTGGGATCGTCTGCTCTGCTCATTAAGTGAAATGACTCATTTAAAAAATTTCTCACATGAATGATTTTGTGATGAAGAGAAATTAAAACTAGGCTGAGTTGCTTCCGTGTTTTTTTGGAGCATGTTATTGGCTGCAGTCTGCAGCAGAACAACTGTCAGCTTTATCTCTTCTTATTTATTCTATTTTGTGGTTCAGATAAATCCTCCAGGCCATCCATCTTTCGTTTGCAGACTTGAAACAATATGACTCTAAAGATGGGATTTATAATCCCTGTCCAGTCAGAAATTCAGAAAATCTTCCTCCTCCTCCGTCAAACCCTTTCCTGGTGTTTTATTTCAGACTTCCTGCACTTCCTGTTGGAGTGCGAGGAACAAGTGGCGTCATTTCCACAAGCTAATGCTCTCCCAGAGAATTAATGCAGCATGGCGCCCTCTGTTGAATAATACCATTTCTGTGTTCTAACCCTGGCTGAGAGATCCCCCCCTTCATCCCCCCATCCTAACCTACAAAAAAATAACTCCTTTCAGATGTTTCTCTTCTTCAACGTTTAAGGCGAATTTTTTAACACAGAGTTAACCCTTGGTGGGCTTCGTATAATCCACTCCCGACTGAACCTTTCTATGCAGACAGATTTCATATGGTAAATTAAACTGAAACAATGCAGAGGTGGCTGATGTCTCAGAACGCATGTATTACATTATGGCTTTCCAACAATAGCCTCCAGTGATTTGTGTAAGGAACGATTCAAACTGAAACATCTGGAATATTCTGACCTGATTATGAAAGCTAATTCAACCCTGAACGAACCCAGATTGCAGAAGAGTTGGGATCTATCGTTTCCTTCCTAACAAACCTTGTCTGACACAAAAAGTCTGTAAGCAGGGTGAAGTATTCCTTTCAGCTCCTCCAATAAGCCATTACGATGACTATCAATTCATCAAAGATAGCAATAACAGCATGCTCTCCATGTATAAAGGTCATTTGCCTCGTTAGCATTTTGTTAGGTGACATGCTTCTTTTAATGCTCATGCTCTTTTCAGGTCAAAAATATCCATTTTATTATTATCTTTAAAGTGGCACAATATTTTAAATGATTTTTTAGTCATTTGTGCTTGGTTGAATTATGCTTTTAAAAATGATTTATATTACAGAAATTTCCATAATTTAGATTTGGTAAATGTGGTACCTTTATACAAGTTTAGGAATGAATGGGACATAAAAAAAAGCTTTTCACTTAAACCAAATATAGTTGATCAGTTAATCAGCTAATTTGCTAACTTGCCGTTTATTTATCTTCACATGTTTATCTCTATATATTGTAATGTGGTGTTTGAAGGATGCACATGTGTGCACTCAGTGTGTGATTAGAGTATACCAGAATAACAATGGTTGTAGTCCATAGGCAACATGTAGGAGACAATAAACTGGAATTCAGAACCAAAGTTGAAAAAAAAAAAAAACAGACAAAAACAACACTTGGACCTTAAAAATAAAGATTGCACGATGAGATTTTGCAGTGAAACACAGAAACTGCAGAGTATACATAGACAAACTAATTGAGGACTAAACACAGAACGGACGCACACATTTGAGTAACAAACTACTGACAAGACGGGGCAGAGTCAGGACAAGACCAAAACGAAAGCACATGGCAACACATAAACACTGGCACATATAGAACAGAGACCATGCACAAGCCACACATGGAACCACGCCGTGCACCCCGAGGGGAAGTTCGTAAACTTTTTTAAACTTAACTGTCTAATTCACTGTTTCAATTCAGTCTGTGTTAAAGGAGCAACTACCAACGTGAGACCAATAAAATTCTTTCCGATTTTGTTTGGTGTCTCACATTAGACTAGGCTCATGAGCTAACAGTTAATTAGTTTATCAAAGACCCTTCCTGATGATCTCTTTTCTGTCTCGTCCTCATGTGCAGGATGCTCGAAGGTGACGTGCATCAGTCTGACGCGGGAAGCGTCCATCAAACTCTCTCCTCTGCACGGCCAGCAGATCTCCATCCGCTACCTGGACATGAGCGATTGCTTTGCGCTGGAGGATGAGGGTCTGCACATCATCGCGGCTCACTGCACGCAGCTCACGCACCTGTACCTGCGCCGCTGCGTGCGCCTGACCGACGAGGGTCTGCGCTTCCTCGTCATCTACTGCCCGGCGGTGCGTGAGCTGAGCGTTAGTGACTGCCGCTTCATCAGCGACTTCGGGCTGCGAGAGATCGCCAAGCTGGAGGGTCACCTGCGCTACCTGAGCATAGCGCACTGTGGCCGCATCACTGACGTAGGAGTGCGCTACATCGCTAAGTACTGCTCCAGGCTACGTTATCTGAATGCCCGAGGCTGCGAGGGCCTCACGGACCACGGCATCGAGCACCTGGCCAAGAGCTGTCCCAAGCTCAAGAGCCTGGACATCGGCAAGTGCCCACTGGTGTCGGATGCCGGGCTGGAAGTGCTCGCGCTCAACTGCTTCAATCTGAAGCGCCTGAGCCTGAAGGCGTGCGAGAGCATCACGGGCCGCGGGCTGCAAGTGGTGGCGGCCAACTGTTTCGACCTGCAGCTGCTTAACGTGCAGGACTGCGATGTGTCTCTCGAGGCGCTGCGCTTCGTCAAGCGCCACTGCAAGCGCTGCATCATCGAACACACCAACCCCGCCTTCTTCTGAAAGCTACAACGAAATAGACAGTCTGATACACAAGAACATGTCAGTTTCTTTTTTAAAGAGTCCATTCGGCTGCAGCTACGATGACAATCTCATACGCATAATGCTAACAAGCTCTGTTTCTATTCATTGTTAGCAATTCTAGCACTTTTGGGTTGTATTCCAGTACGTGAGGTCTCTATACATTAAGAGAACGTCACAATCCACATGACAGCGTAGTAAAAATGTATTTACAACTAAGTGCCAAAGATCGATCTGATCATCTTGATTACTGTCATTACAGATCTCCAAGTTCTCTGGATTGAATATTAATTGTGTCCTTGTTGTTGAGACGAAATTAGCTTAATGTATCCAGACCTTAAAGAAAGAGATTATATATGCAAAGTTTCCTCCTGACCTCAAATGCAGTCCATCAGTGAAGATATGTTTGATTTCTGGTATTCAGTTTTGCACTGGAACTATTAGGCTAAAGTAGCTAACGAATTCATCTATCTAGCTAACGAATTGTCTGCGTAAAACCTCATCCAGATGTTGAGTTGTGTCGCAGAGTTGCTGTTGTGGTTTAGGACACAATTGGACTATAAGCAAAAATTCACTGTGTGGCTGAATTCTGGAAACAGCGACGGCCATTTTGTTATCATTTGGTCCTCAAAGCCCCGCCTCTGAAAGTTTGAAGACAGAATTAGAGCAGAAAGCTAGATGTTAGGCAGGTTAAAACGTCTAAATTCCCTACTGGTTTACACATGTATTTATTTAACATTAGTGGAAAAGATTTGAGTATATTCTTCGACATATTAACCTCATAGCTTCAGTACAAAACACCAAACATATCTTGCCACATCGACGACATTTACCGAAGGAGGAAACTGAAATTGGGTACAGTTCGATTTTTCATGGTTTTTTTTTTACACTCTCAACACATTTTATATGACTGTTTTGTTTTTAAACCAAGGACTCGTTTTTATGTGTTTAACCCATATTTATGCTTCATCTGTATTTTCTCATACTTTCCCCCTACACGTGTTTAATTATATTACAGCGATCATGTACAGAAGTGTATTTTCTCTTTTTGGAAAGGGAATGAATTTGTAAGGGAATGAACAATCAGACATGCAGTTTCCCTTTGAGACACAGAAGCATAATTTAAGCAATAATCCATGAAGCTGATCCGGTAGTCTACGGTTTAATATTACACACTGTTCACACACATTTGTGCTGAATACTCGCTCTGTTAGGTTTGTTATTTAACGATGCATACGCAGATCCGACATGATGCACGTTTCATTAAACTTAATATCGCTGAAGAGATAGCAGTATTACACGACAACGACATTGAAGTATGAACGTATGACAGTCTATTAGTGACAGATTCAATATTTGGATTATTTGGATTATTTCCTTTCCCTGTTCCAGATAACAAGTAGACATGTACCAGTATTCCACTTCATATCACAATAATGGATTTTTATAACAAAGCTTTTAGAAGCGTTTCCCAGTTCCCAGCATTTGATCAGTTGCTCCTTGACATTGCGGCTGTTTGACTACCAGTGAACCTGTAATTCACCACAGTGCCATTTTCACCACGTAATAACAGTCAGAATGTTTGTTTCAGGTGCGAACATAACGGTGAAATAAAGATATCAAAGCCATATTAAAAAAAAACAATCATGTTTCTTTGTGTCTTTCATGTCTTTCTTTTTTTGCATATACAGTCAGGTCTATAAATATTTGACGCTGACGAAGTTATCGTTATTTGTAGCTGTCTACAACAGGATATTATAACAATTAAATAATGAATATGAGCTCAAAGTGCAGACTTTCAGCAATAATCTGAGGGAATTTACATCCAAATCAAGTGAACAGTGTAGGAATTACAGCACTTTTTATATGCAGGCAAAAGTAATTTGACGAACTAATGTAATCATAAATTGTCATTTTTAATACTTGGTTGCAAGTCGTTTGCAGTCAGTGCCTGAAGTCTGGAACTCACAGACATCACCAGACACTGGGTTTGTTTCCTGGTGAAGCTCTGCCAGGTCTTTACTGCAGCTGTCTTCACTTCCTGCTCATTCTTGAGATGTCTTGTCTTCAGTTTTGTCTTCAGCAAGTGCAATGCAGCTCAGTTGGATTCAGCTCAGGTGAATGACTTGACCGTTGCAGAACATACCACTTCTTTGCCTTAAAAAGTCTTGGGTTGTTTTTAAAGTAAGCTTCAGGACATTATTGTCCATCTGCACTGTGAAGCGCAGCTTGGTGGGTTTTGAAGCATTTGGCTGAATTTGGCTGAAACCGTATGATGAGGTGGTACATTTCAGATCATGAGCAGTTTCTCTCTTTCTCCATACTCTTCTCTTCACATCATTCTGCTACAAGTTGATCTTTGTCTCATCTGTCCAGTAGATGTTGTTCCATAAGCTTTTTTTTTTTTTTTTAGCAAACTCTTTTTGTGGCTTACTGAGGTGTACATCTTGTGGTAAACCGTCTGTATTTACTCAGGTGAAGCCTTCTCTTGATTTTTGACTTTGACACAGATACATCAACCTCCAGGAGCGTGTTTGTAATCTCACCAGCTGTTGTGAAAGAGTTTTTCTCCACCAGTGAAAGAATTCTTCTGTCATCCTCCATGGTTGTTTTCCATGGTCTTCCATCCCTTTTGGTATTTCTGACCTCACCTGTGCATTCTTTCCTTTTTAGAATGTACCAAATGGCTGATTTGGCCACGCCTAATGTTTCTGCTATATCTCTGAACTCCAGGATATTGTAGTAGACCGCTAAAATAACAATAACTTTGTCAATATCCAAATATTTATGGACCTGACCATACTACAGAATGGTTAATAATCCTTCATAGCACATCATTAGCTCTGGTATTTCCTAAAGGTTGAACTAATTGTACTTATTACTTATAGTATTATATACACCCGTGATTTTATTTCTACTTTTGAGTATTTCAGGACTTTTCTGCATGGAGCTGCAAACCAAATTTCATTGTACTTGTATGATAACAGTAGATATTCTATTATTTAAAAGCATTTGAAATAACAAATAACTTTAAATATGATTAAAAAAACCATACCACATAAGGTCTATAAATTAATTTAAATCAAATAAATGAAGTCTCTTTACAACAGAAATACAAATCATAGTTATTATCTAGCTGATTTATAAATAATATAATAATGTATATTCTCAAAAGCTCAATAAAGTCAAAGTATTGTATTATTAGTATTATATAATATTATTAAATTACATTTTAATCATTTTAAGAATTACAATTTTACACAGTTTGACTGCCACATCCGCTGACACGCGCAGCGCCCCCTGGTGTCAGATTACACTATTTACTTTTTTCTTTCTTCTTTTTTATGTTTTAATATGTGTTGCTCTGTGTGTGTTTGTGTGCTGATTAAGTGCAAGTGTGTGTACCTCTTCCTGGAGTTGTGTTGCGTTTTTACAGAGCATTTAATTAAAAAAAAAAGGAGGGGTTAAAAAAAAAAAAAAAAAAAAAAAAAAAAAGCGCTTGTTGTAGTACCGCATCTGTCCGCTAGATGGCGGCGAGCGCCGACGTTTATCCTCATGCATCCTGAGCGGTCTTTCATTTCACCGCAGAAGAAGAGCGCGGAGCTTCTGTCTTCCTGTAGGAGCTTTTATTTGATCGGTTAGTGATTTTTCCACTTATGTCTTTCCAGTTATTATTTTCATTATTATCATAATTTTTTTGTTAATTTTGGACAATATGATCATGTTGTGTTACTGCAGTCTGTGTCAACCTGCATTACTAATCGTTTAATTCAACTTCCGGGATAGAAAATGACTGTAATTAGTAGATTGAGTGTCATTGATTTCTCTGCATCTGATCAGGGCTCCTGAGCATTTTATCCTGGATTAAATATAATCAACGTTTATATCTAAAATGATAACTAGTTTCCTGCTTCCTGTATAAAATGATGCACTGAGGGGAAATGAAATAAGGGCCCTAGTGTAGTGCACTATACAGATACTGAATATTTGTTATTAATATTAATTCAGCTGTTATTAGTGTTAATTAGAGGTGATGTAAGTCTGTTAACCCTTTCACGCATATATTATTCTTTAGATTTTCTTTTTATTACTTAAAATGACATGTCATGTGGATTTAGGTTTTTTAAATATCACTTAAATAAAAAAAAAAATAAATGGGTTGTCCATATGTAGAAATATGAGTACAAAAGCATAAAACTAATTACAAAAATGAAAAATAGTCATCCATTATATTTAGTAAACAGGTCTATGATAAAAACATAGTTTGTAATTCAGGTCTAAGATATTTAATGTTGGAAAAAATGATAGAAAGGACCATTTTTGTAAAAACAAAATATAGCAAAATTCTTGACATGTGGAAAGTTTATGTGGACAGTTAAGGATGATTTTGCAGGTAAAAATAATCTTCAGTTATTTAAAAAGAACAAGAACAAAACACACAAAAAACTTGTTTTAAAAAAGCTAAGGCTTTGGTTGGAGTCTGGCACAAAATGAATTTTTTCAGTTTTTTCCAGTTTGCAGATGTGAACGAGACGCATGCAGATGTGCTGCACTGAGACGACAGAAACAGACTTCAGGATAATGAGTCACGTGATATTACAGTAACACTCTCGACTGATCTGGAGCTGATTTCTGTCTTATATTCTCCTAAAAACAGCGTGAATTTTGAGCACAGTGCATGAAAGGGTTAAGAAAGAGAACCAGCTGTGACCCCGTCACAGATTTCTTTAGAAGAAGCTCTTCAGCTGCTGATAGACAGGTTGATCTTTTCCAGCAGGTTATTGTGCTGTGATTAGTGCTCCTGTGTGATTCTCTGCAGCGCGTCTGCTCTGTGTGTTTCAGCGCAGGTCTCCGAGAGAGAATTTGCATTGAGGAGAGATGCCTGATCTCTGGCAGGAAGCCATGGACCACGCTGTGGCTGTGGCCAGAAAAGCAGGAGAGGTCTGTCTCTCTCTCTCTCTCTCTCTCTCTCTCACTCACTCACTCTCTCTCTCTCTCTCTCTCTCTCACACACTCTCTCTCTCTCTCACTCACTTTGTCTCTTTCTCATTCTCTTTCTCTCTCTCTCTCTCTCTCTCTCTCTCAAAGTCAAAGTCAAAAGGTTGCTTTATTGCTATGACAAATATTAACATTTGTACTGCCAAAGCTTGGATACCGACTTGGAATAAATTAGAAAATAACTACAGAAATACACTCTAAAACTACTGAAATAGTAGTTTCTCTCTCACTCTCTCTTTCTCTTTCTCACTCTCTCTTTCTCTTTCTCTCTCGCTCTGTGTGTGTGTGTTTTTGTATCTGCTTCATCATCATCATCCTCATGATGTAAAGATGTGTGCTGCTGTGTGCTGCAGGTCGTACGGGAGGCTCTGCAGAATGAAAGGAAGGTGATGTGTAAGAGCACGTCGGTGGACCTGGTGACTCAAACCGACCAGAAAGTGGAGCAGCTCATTATCGCTTCAGTCAAGGAGAAGTTTCCTACACACAGGTATCAGAAATAAATAATAAATAAATAAAATCACACCCACCAACAGTCACCCACTGACTCCATCCCAAAACATGTCACATTTCTCTTTTAAAACCACTCATTTATTTATTTCTTTCTTTCTTTCTTTCTTTCTTTCTTTCTTTAAATGCTTACTTATTTTGCTTAATTATTTATTTATTCACTTATTTAATTATTTTTTCCTTATTTAGCTACATGGCATCTGTCCTGCTAATTTACTTACTAACTAAATAAATAAATAAATAAATAAATAAATTTACTTATTGAAATGTACTTTTCATTGTATAATCAATTACTTATATTTACCTAGTTATTTATTTACTCATTTATTTACATCATATTTAATATACATAAAATGTGTTTTATACATTTTATTTATTTACTCATTTGTACTTTTTTTTACTTTACTTTATTTATTTTTTTTAACATTTTCAGTTTTCTTCCAGTTTATTTTACATTCCATTTTCTCAAAGTTCATTACTGCTGCAATAGCAATAAAATATTATTTGTAATTATTTATAATTAAATAGATTTTCTAGATTGCATTGCCTGCTAAAATAATGACTGGAAAATAAATAAATAAATAAACAAATAATTACATTTGGTATAAACACCACATTTTAAATCCCTTTGTGTGTGTGTGTGTGTGTGTGTGTGTGTGTGTGGGCTTCAGTTTTATTGGTGAGGAGTCAGTAGCTGATGGTCAGCCCTGCGTTCTGTCTGAAAATCCCACCTGGATCATCGACCCGGTGGACGGCACCACCAACTTCGTACACGGGTCAGTTAATCATTAAAATCCTGGCCACGCCTTAAAATCATCTAACAAACAAATAAACAAACAAATACATAAATAATGACATTGCGGTGCTCAGTGTTCGGATTGGATTCACCTCTAAATCGTCTCGAATGCAGGAAGCTGATGTATAAACGGCTGTAGAAGAATAATGATCCGTGTTCATTATCAGTGTTGATGTTTTTATTCAGATATCCGTTCATCGCTGTGTGTATCGGGTTTGCAGTCGAGAAGAAGGTGAGAGACTTCATACCACTTTCTTTAATCTACACTCTTCTTCCTTCAGCTTTAACGCAGGTGTGTGTGTGTGTGTGTGTGTGTGTGTGTGTGTGTGTGTGTGTGTGTGTTGCAGTTAGAGTTTGGCGTGGTGTACAGCTGTATAGAGGATAAGATGTACGCAGCCCGCAGGGGGAAAGGAGCGTTCTGTAACGGAGAACCTCTACAAGTCTCCCCTCAGAAAGGTTACACACTTCATCACGCTTCATCTTCATCCTTTCATTTATTTCCATTTTCACACCGCGGAGTCACAGCTGGAGGAAATAATAGCTGATGCAGATGATCAGTATTTATTTATTTCATCAGTTAATGAAGCAAACAGAGCGTAAACCAGAAACTCAGATAGATTTAAATTAAACATCTTCTTGAAAATATTATTATTATTATTATTATTAATACAGCTGATGAGGAAAAACACAACAGATGTTTTCGACTTTGATCCTGATCCGTCTAAATCCCGTTTCAGAGATTAATCAGTCCATCATCGCCACCGAGTTCGGCTCAAACCGAGATCCTGAACTCGTCGACAAGATTTTCTCCAACATGAGGAAGATCCTCTGTCTGCCAGTGCACGGGTACACACACACACACACACACACTCACTCACACACACACAGAGGGAGAGAGAGAGAGAGAGAGAGAGAGAGGACCTCACTGGTACCCTTTCTCTTATCCAAGGAAGCGTTACAATTTTGGAAAAAGCAACACACAGAGAAAGAAGAAACAAAGAAAAGGGAAAGAAAAGACAGGAGGGAATAAAAGGAAAGGAACTGGATGGAAGGAAGACTGGAAAGGAGGGACGAAAAGAAAAAAGGAAGGGAAAGGAAGAAGGCAAGGGACAGTAAAGGAGAAAGTAAAGAAGAGGAATAAACAAAAGAAAGGGAAGTGGAGGAAAGGAAAGGAGATAAGAAGGAAAAGAAAATAAAGAAGAAGGGAGGCAGGCTAACGCTTAACTCCATTATCACACTCTGAAATAATGGACTAGTGACTTTTAATATAAAGTCTGTCTCTCTGCTCTCCTGTGTCTCTCTGCTCTCTTGTATCTCTCTGCTCTCCTCTGTCTCTCTGCTCTCCTCTGTCTCTCTGCTCTCTTGTATCTCTCTGCTCTCCTCTGTCTCTTGTGTCTCTCTGCTCTCCTCTGTCTCTCTGCTCTCTTGTATCTCTCTGCTCTCCTCTGTCTCTTGTGTCTCTCTGCTCTCCTGTGTCTCTCTGCTCTCTTGTATCTCTCTGCTCTCCTCTGTCTCTTGTGTCTCTCTGCTCTCCTCTGTCTCTCTGCTCTCTTGTATCTCTCTGCTCTCCTCTGTCTCTCTGCACTCTTCTGTCTCTTGTGTCTCTCTGCTCTCCTCTGTCTCTCTGCTCTCCTGTGTCTCTCTGCACTCTTCTGTCTCTTGTGTCTCTCTGCTCTCCTCTGTCTCTCTGCTCTCCTGTGTCTCTCTGAACTCTTGTGTCTCTCTGCTCTCCTCTGTCTCTCTGTAAGGATCCGTGGTGTGGGTTCTGCTGCGTTGAACATGTGTCTGGTGGCGGCCGGTTGCGTGGAGGCGTATTACGAGATGGGGATCCACTGCTGGGACGTGGCGGCTGCCGCGGTCATCGTGGAGGAGGCAGGAGGAGTTCTCATGGACTTTGAGGGTGAGAGAAGATGAATCTGATTCGTTACGGCTGTAACCTGATAGTTTGATGCTTACGTTGTAAATGAGACTGTCGTGCTCATGCTAGTGTGCGTTTAACGTGCAGGTGGACCGATGGACCTGATGTCCAGAAGAATCGTCGCAGCGAATAACCAAACCATCGCTGAGAGAGTTATTAAAGAGATCGAGCCGTTTCCTGCTGTGAGGGACGATGCCCCTCTGCAGACTAAACAATGACGAGTTTAAGTTTATTTATGATGCCCTTTTTTTCTTTAGGAAGTTATACATCCTGGTAAAGGATTCAGAACAATTTTCCTTTTTTTTTTTTTTTTTTTAAATACCAAGTGTCTCAAGAATCGCCATAGCAAGAACTCAAAAATCTCAAATGCTATGGCTAAACCGTAAATATCGGCACCTCTGACGTTTGAATTTCTCTGTAATGTTATAATGGTGTTTATTTTGCGTAGATTTGTTTACATCGTAAATCTGATGTACTTTGGTTTTGTGATATTTATATTTGTTCTACCATGTTATAAATGCTTTATATTAGATAGTCCTATATATTGAAAATTCAAACAAGGACATGATAGAAAAATATTTTATTATCCCAGTTATTCACAATGTCACATCTGTGTTTAATGCTCACTTCACAATCAATAAAAACTGCATTCCTGTGCTCTTTAAATCAGAACCGTGAGACATGATGGTTATTCACACTAAACTATTTTTAAATTAATGCACTGTGGAGAAAAAGAAGGAGGAGGAGACACGGTAACGTGGTCAGTGTTTTAGTGTGGTGTGGAGTGCTAGGAATGAACACAGCATGGTTTAGACAAGTCTCACACTTATATCAAAAAAATAAATCACACGAGTGAGAGCATAACTTCAGATAAAATTCAGTGCAGTCTGTTAGCATTTGTTTTGGCTCTGTAACACACTTTAATGCATATGAAATATTTTCATAAAACTCTGTTGTGCTGTTATAGGAAAGATAATCAGCGATGCGGTGGTGTGGTGAAGCAGGGTTAATATTTTTCCTTTTCTAAAGTTGATTATTTTCCTATAACAGCACATTACAAAGTGTTTTATTCCTCTTACACCACAGCAAGGATTACAATTTTTATCTGTTTATAGTTACACTTAATGTCGTGGAATGTCTGTTATAGCATCTAAAACAGTCGTTCCTTCACCAGCCTCTTTTTTCTCCCTCTTGAAGTTAATAAGGCAAAAAATGCAGCTTGTCATGTAAACAAGAAACCAGAAAGTGTAAACTGAGACTGGTGACTCCTTCAAAAAAAAAAAAAAAAAAAGTTAAAACATCTCCTTACAGAAAAACATAATTTAAAAACATAATAAACCAACAGAATGTAATTTAACCTTCAGAGTTGAGCTTTTTCGTACCTGTGGTGTCTGAAAGTGATCGGTTCATCTTGTATTCTTACTTCCTGTTTGTGTTGTCAATTAGAGAAAGAATGCAATGAGATTTGTGAAGCAAAAAAAAATTAAAACCTACAATTCAAACCATAAAAACACAATAAATAAACAAAACATTAATAACAATTAAATACAAATATACAAACAATAGCAGGTTGTAGTAATTATCTCCCATTCGGCAAAAAAAAAAAAAAAATTGTACTGGTTTAAAATGGATCTGCAGTTCAGAAGAAACGTCACATTTAACATCAGGCTAGAGAGTGAGAGATAAACATGGATGAACATGAGGCTTGAGAGAACGGTCAGAGGGTCAGAGGCAGCTCTTCCTACTCGAGTATAAAGTGCTCATAAATGTTGTGCTGTGTTACAGAGCCAAAAGCAAAACTGAGTCACTGCGTAAATACTTACAGACTTCATTGTGCAGAGCTGCATAGAGAGCCATCTCTACAGGAACGGAAGTCTTCTAAACAAAAAGGCTGGAGGTGCTGAAGCTCCAACTAACAGCAACAGCTGATAGAAAAGTCCTGTTTCAGGAGCGTACCTGCGAGTGGATCAGGTGTGCTACCTCAGGGCACTGTGGATACACACTGGATAAGATGGAGATCTACAGGATCTTCCTCAGTGTGCGAGTTTGATTTGAAGTCTCTCCTCAATCATTGAGCAGCAGCAGCAGTTGCGAGTCTTCAGCTTTGGCTCTGCCCGGGTTCAGCACCGAGTACCAGGGAGCGGCGGCGAGCATTGGGGAGGTGGGTGAAGGCGACGGTGTGGGTGGAGCAGCCGGGTTTGACCTCGAAGTGACGCTCGTGGACAAACCCACCCTCTCGATCAACATCTGATAAAACAAGAGACACTTTAATAACTCAGTTCACTAGCTCTGTATTTCTCCAATGTACCGTATATTCATCATTCATTGCCTACTGTCTTACACACACCGGATTGAAACGTATGAATGTATGTTACTCCTTATCTTTGGATTAATTTCATGACACAGTGAAGGAAAAGCAGGTAATAAGTGCTCTGAATGTACGGAAAGTTCTTCAAGCAGTGTGCAAAATACCTGTATATACAGTATCTCATAACTCATTTAAAGGTAAGAAGTGCTGCTGTGTTTACTGATGTGTTGATTTGATGTTGCTTGCTGAACTCGGGGCTGAGGAGACCTCTCCGAGTTCCTCAGAAGGAATTCCGAGTTAAGGGGGCGTTTTCTTTGGTTTTTCCTGGTCAGAGGTCAGGAATCATGAGTTACGACCTCTAGTCGAATGCAGCATTAAAAAGCTAACAATACAGCTATATAAGCTAATTAAAAAAAAAAATTTATATTCTATAAGTTTACTCAGTGGAGTTTTAGAAACTTTTTAAAACCATAATGTATCACCAAGATTTTTTAAAAATTAAAACACTCATATATCCTGCATATTAAACAGATTAATAAAATATAAAAAATGAATGAAAATACTCTTAAAGTCCCACTAAAATCCCATTTAAAAAAGCAACTACAACACGTAGACTTTTTCAGCCATGCTGTTTGTTGTGTGTATTCTTAGAGACCTGTGCTGTTTTTGTTAGTCCTCTGGCCCTGGTCACTGTTGGTCACCATGTCACAAACATGTTCATTACTGCAAGTAGGTTTTTTTTTTTAATCACACGTTGCCAGAGACGATCACATGACACTCAATGCCAAAATTATGAATCAGCTCTAAATCAGTGGTGCGTGCAGCGTTTTTGGAAAAAGTACCGTTCCTAAATTGATCAGTTGCCTTTGTTGTGGTTTAGGGTATTTTATTGAAATCAACTGGACGACCAATCAGACTTTTATCCGTACCAAATTAATTTATCACTGTATCTACACTGATGGACGTAGTGATCCTGTCTGACCTGTCTGAGGCGCTCGTGGTACATCTTGTCTGACTCCAGGGGTTGCTTCTCCGGGGCTGGGATCTTCCAGCGGTCCAGTTCGGCACGCAGTTCGGGTCCCTCGAGCAGCACCACCGGATCGAGGCGGTTCTGGTTAACCAGCTCCACTAGACACTCCTTATAATGAAGGCTTGAAAAAAAAAAGAGCCATAAACAGGACATTCTTTTTGCTGCGCAGAGTTTTGTAACACTGCAGATGTGTTAAAGCAGAGCAATGCAGTGCGCTGTGCCTCGGCAGTGACTCTTAAGAACAGTTTATACACACAGCGCTGTTGGATTCTCCATTCTGATTGGTCAGAAGGTGTTGATTCATTTTCTAATCACAGCAGCTTTGACATTAGTTCGATTGCTCCAAATCAGTTTTTATTAATGCGCACATTGTATGTACGTAATATATAATATAAATAGGTTTCTATAGTAACAGCGGACGCACCACATTAATGTGTGTATTCATTGATATAGTGACGTTTTCTGTAAGGAGGTGTTTGTTTAATGTTTATGGAAGGAGTCTCCAGTGTCAGCGCTTTGTAACAGTCAGAGTTAAAGCTGTAACTTTAAGTTTTCTGACATCTTCAGGACAGAGGAGATAATGCTGTTTATAGCTGCTATAATGTAAGTGATAACAGGAACTAACTTGTCTGTGGATATTCCACAACATTAAATGTAGCTATAAACTGATAAAAAGTATGACTTTCCATTCGTTGGCAAATTGCTGTGGTATAAGCAGCAGTTGGTCACGGTTGGTACAGAACGTGTGTCAAGAATCATTTCCTGAGTGTAGGTTAAAATCAGGAAGCTGAATGAAGAAGTGTGGTCTTGAACAAGAAGTGAAGGACGGAAGTGAAGTAAGTGAAGGTGTGCCTTACGTGCAGTAGCCGTTATATTCTTGGAAAGCCGGGCGTCCACATGGTTCTTCTTTTACACTGCCTGTCTCTTTGTGCTCCATTACTCCACACACACCTACGACAGACAGAACTATGCTCAGGCCATGAACACACACACACACACACACACACTCTTCTCACAAAGCAACACTGACAGACTTTCAAAAATCTGTCTACCAAAATATCTCCCCTTTTCATGTAAAATAGGTGAGGCTAATCTTGGGTAAAACTAGCATGAGCTTCTGTCTCTCCAATCTCAAAGATGATGTTGCTCGACCAACTGTGTTCATGTCTGTATGGTCTCTTATGGACTCTGAGCAAAAGAAAAACTAAAACGTGTAGTCTAAAGTGATAATTATATTATTATACAATTAATCCCGATTTACATGATACAATCATAATTCTTGCCAAATGCTCCGTTGTGTTTAGTTTAGTTTAGACTCTGATACAGAGGTGTCCATTTTAACATTTTTAAATAAAGCTGTAAAATAATTTCCCCTATCAATTTTATTTTTTTCTGAATATCCTGTTTGCTTATTGTTTAAAATATATTTTAACATGCATTTCATTTGTATCCTAAAACATAAATCATAATGTCAACTGTTCTCGTGTCCCTTCATTTCTGTCTTTTATGACTGATATTAGTGAAAAATAATGCAACCTTGTTATTTTAGATTTATATAAGATTTTGCTCGTTAAATCTTGTTAACGAGCAAAACAAAACAAGCTCATTCACATTTTTGAGCGCTTTGTCTGTTTTAATACCAATTCCAACACTCCTTTGGTCTTTCAGAAGCTTTTAAATACTCAGCAGTGATACCTTTCTGACCCTTCTGGCCATTGTCATCCCTCCGTCTGGACACGAACGGATGGGACACGCCATGGTGCTGAAAAGAGAAGACAGAGGAGAATGAAATCGCTGAATCAAACGGAGGAAGTTGGCAGGAGGCGTGCGTTAATATTAAATCTTGCAAATCATGAATGAAGAAATTATATAACATAAATTCAACTTCACTTTTCTGGTGACAGCAACTCACTTCATCCCAGCACCCTGTCATTGATTTATTTCCTATAACAGCAAACCCCTAAGTGTTTTATTTCTTACTTCATATGCAAATCAGTCACATCTACAGCAAAGTATAAAAGCTTTAACCCATCCATTGATAAAATAGTCGTTATTAGTTTATTACTGTTTGATATTCTGATATCAGCAACAACAAAAACACACACCACTGAAGCAAAGTTTATGGAAACTTTCATCACATTGTGACAGTTTCATCACATTGTGACAGTTTCATCACATTGTGACAGTTTCATTACATTGTGATAGTTTCATCACATTGTGGTTACTGTGACGTCACTAATTGTGCAAGTGAAATATCGAAATGTATCGTATAACCGATTCTTACACATGTGTAAGTTAAGTCTCACCTGCAGTAGACTGTGTAGTCTGGCCACACTCCAGTCTCTGAGGTGGTACAGACAGTCCCTGGGGTGATGGGCGTGTAAACCCTTAGCAGCACATTCGGCGGAGAAATCACACGCCTGCCCGGTCCAAACAGAGAGAGAGAAAAATCAGATCATGACCTTTACAGTTTACTCTGAACTGTCAGTGAATATAAGTAAGCAAGAAAGCCTTGTGATGTTTTCCGTTCATGTAAGGAACTTAGCTAAAGTGGAAAACTTGGGAACGGACATAGAGACAGAACATGACGGAGAGCGAAAGACTCACAGCGCCCATCCTGAACGGCCGACTGCAGCCTCCGCAGAACTCGTGCTGGCATTGAGTGCACTTAAAATGTAAACAGCCGCCTTTAGACAGAAAGAACCGAAACTTGCATTTCGGGCAATCTGCAAAATAAAAAACAAAAATACAAACTACTTAAAATACTCAGAGATGTGTCTATACAGTAGATAAGACATATTTACGCATTACAAACTAGTTCATCTGAGTAATGCAGTTAAACTGGAATATTATCAGGTTTCCGTGTCAGACCTATCTTGTTCCTGCTGAGGAGGAGCTCCAGACGCGAGTTTTGGAACTCGGGGCTGTTGAGCTGCAACCATTCCTTAAACTTCTCACAGGAAAGTCCTTCATGCTGGGAAGCCCACTGATGACAGAAAGGAGACAGCAGAGAAAACAATTAAGAGCACATATTGCTTACAAAATGACTTTTTTAAAGGACATTAAAAGAACAAATTGTGTCACATGGTGTGTGAAGTTTGCTTTAGTTACGCACTGGAGTTATGACGCTAATGTAGCTAATAATTATTTTATCTCACATAAAATATTTATCTTCCTTAAAACACATTCAATTCTTTAGTGATGATTCAACTCGCTGTTTAATTCTCGGTTCTGATTGGTCAGTAGGTACTGATGAATTTTCTATAACAGCAGATTTGTAGTGCAGCTACAAATCACGTTCTAACACATTATCGTTTCTATAGTAACGCCTAATGCACAGGGACTTGTATGCTCCACATAATCTAAGCCTAATAATAAAATGATATAACAATGTGTTGTAATTTAACAAAGAAAAAATGTATATCATTGATATGGTAAAGCTTTTTGTGAGGAAATGTTTAATAACATTAATGGAAGAAGTCTCCAGTGTCAGAGCTTTGTAACAGTTTTTGCCGTTGGAAAGACTTCAGGACTTGAACATGAAGAGCTGCATTTTTTGTCTTGTTCAGGAGAAAGTGAGGGAACGACTGTTTATTGCTGCTCTAACATAAGTGATAACTAAAGTGTTTCATGGACGTTCTACAACATTAAACGTAACTATAAATGGATAAACAGCATGACATCATTCTTTTATTATTAAAAAATTATAATGGTTGGCTAATTGCTGTGGTATAAGGGGAATAAACAACTTTGTGGTGGTAACAGCAACCCTGCTTCATCTGGCATCAACCCAGTGTTGATTATTTTCCTATAACAGCACACCTTATCATGTTTTATTCCTGACTGTAATCTATAAACGTGAAGAAAGCTTCACCGAAAGAAATCACTCTCCCACAGTGCAGTTTAATATAATTTAAAGTTGGAATTAAAGTGGAAATTGAGAAGTTCCACTTGCTGAATATGTTCCTTTCCTGATCTTGTACAACACCGTGTGCTTATTAATATAGTTTTGCTTCAGTGCAAGGCCAAAGGTCAAATTTCGACCAATAAACATGGCTGACACAACTCCTCTAAATGATCACTCTGTACACGGTGTTGGATTTGGAGAAGCTTTCCTTACAGGGCTTTTGCATTTAAAGCATGTGCTCTTCATGCAGCTGGGGCAGTCCATCCTCAGTCTGTCCACTTCGTGAAGAAGTCCGAAAGAACACTGCAGAGAACAGAGAGAGTTACGCTTCACCAAAATACACACCTGTCATTTCTAACAGCGAGTAATACCCACTGTAACCAGGACAGCTAGCATTAGGTTTATTCTACTCTCTGCTACGTATGTGTTGAATATATTAACATCTGTATGTGAAATACATGCGAGTCCTCACATGAGCACACCAGCGGAAGTTAGGCATCTCCTGCAGAGCCCGGTCCCTCAGCTTCCTCTGAAACAGCTCATGGGTCTGTGTGTCCAGATAGTGCCTGATCTGTGTGTGCAGAATGAGAAGTGCTGATATTTAATGTGCATACTAACAATAATTCCTTTTAAAATACTATCACGATACTGTGTTAGAAAACTTAAACCTGTTTAAAGATATGTTTTATTATCCGTTAAGATGAATATTGATACTGAAATGAGTAACCTACTTAGTATTATTCAATCACAGAAGATTTTATTGAGCTCTGTTTATGCTTCCCTGGTTTACATAGTGGCCATGAAAAGTGCATATGTATGTTCATGCACATATGCTACTAGGATCATTCTTTATAACGTTAGCTAAAAATAACTGCACACTACATGATAAATAGTTAATAATAATCTAAATGATATGACGTTGTCGTGGCGTGAGTCTGACCTGCGTGTCGAGCAGGTTGAAGTACTCCATGGACTCCTCCCTGCGTCCTGCTGTGCGCACGTCTGGCTCGTTACACATCGGACACACCGCGTAGTCGATGCTCTTCTCTTTGATGACAGACGAGAAGTAGGCCTTGAAGCAGCTTTCGCAGAACGTACACGAGCAGTGTGTCATGGTGATCATCTGAGGACGGCACTTTCATTCAGGATTTATCATGACTGAGGATTTTATTGCAGCATGTGTTAAACTGACTGTGCTCAGTGTTTTCCCTGCTTTAGCTTTATCTGATTCAAAAACTGATTAGGAATCACTGATCCATGATAGCACTGGATTCGCCATAAAATTGTGTCCATTTTACATTACTTTCATTTTATTTACAGATTAGGGTGAGGCAAGTTACCTACTGGTTAGAAAACAGAATCTGAAGAAATTAAAGACGTGTTTGGTGTCTGATGTTTGTTTCTTTAGCATTTTATTGACGGTATAATGATAATGTAGCAGCAATCACTGAAGTATGTTTCACTCAAAATCTTAAGCCACACCTACTTTTAGTAATAAAAGTAACCCTTTTATTACTTTTTAGCCAATAGAAGCAAGCTTGTATAATTTTATTGCGTTAAAATGGACCAATTTACAGCTATAAAGTTCCATGAGTGTGGAGTGACATATCTAAAGGCCTCGCTCGGTCAAAATGGACGTCGAGCATGAGTGATTGCTCAGGTTTCATAAGCACTGACCTTCAGGAGAGGTGTTTGATCATGATCAGTGCTTATGGCCTGTGCTGAGAATGAGCAATTGAATAATCCTGGACAAACTGTTGAGTTGAATCATGTGTGTTAAAGCAGGAGAAAGACTGATCTGCACTGTGTTCGAGCTTCCTTCGAGAACTGGATTCAGACCAGATGTGGAGAAGAAAAGGTGCAGTGTTCTCTGACCTTACTGAAGGACGCCTGCTCCTGGCAGATGGGGCAGTCGTGAGAGAGGTATTTGAGAGCAGACGGGATGTCTCGGCACGCCTGAACCGCCTCCAGCACATCTGCGGGGGTGAAAGTGCAGCCCTCCTGACTCAGGATGATGCTGAACATCTCGGCTTTCTCGCCCTGGATGCCCTCCGGGACGCGGACCTGCCGGGGAAGAACTCAGGGTGAGGAGAAAACACGGGGGAGAATCTGAGAGGGTCTGATATGATTTAACATCTGCTCACTTGTGAGCTATTGAAGCTCTGTAGCTGGATGAGAACTTGATGCTCGTCCACTGTGATGATCCTGTGTGGCTCTTTCAGGACATGCGCGGCATCTGCGTCAAAAGTTCAGAAAAATTACACAACAGCAACAGTTTCAGCGTCTTTTACATCTGTAAACATTTTACTGAACAACAACAAGGACCTAAATGAATGGAACAGATTTCTTCTTTTTCTTCTTATTTTATTTGTTGACTTCTTCTGTTTTTATTTTACTCTCATCCTTGTTTGATGTTAACTAAAATTTAATTTTTATTGTCTAAGAAGTTTTACTGATTATTAATATTATTATTATTATTATTATTATTATTATTATTGTGATGTTTTTTTTTTTACAAACTCTAATTTTATTTCTTCTGTTTTTGTTTAATTTCTTAAAATTCTTTAATTCATTAAATATGGTTTCATTTCATTTATTAAATTTTATATAATTTTAATTTTATAAATAATTAAATTTGTATTGTCTATGCAATTTAATTAATTATGAACATTATTCTAATTTTATTATTTCTTCTGTTTGTATTAAATTTCATCCTTGTTTTCATGTTACAAACTGTGTTTTTAATATTTCTATTTTTCTATAATCTCATTCTTGTTTGATTTTACAAATAATAAAATAATTGTCTAAGCACTTTCATTGCTGATGGCGATTATTATTATTGTTGTTTTTGTTGTTGTTATTATTGTAATGTGTCTTCATAGGATTCACTGTTTTGCTGTGGTTGCTATGGTGATGGTTGCTATTTCCTTTGTGGTAGAAGTGAAATAGACTTGCCTATTTTTGTTCATTCACACCACTTCTGCATGACTCTGTAAAACTCACAGCAACACTGCAGTTGTTTTTACCTCTGTAGTTTCTGAAGGTGATCACCGCCTGGTCCGGCTGAGCTGAAGGGTACGTGATGGCCGCTACCTCTCCGCCTCCGCTCTGCTTCCTCTGAAAGTAAATGGTCAGTTTGTTCTTCATCCTCTGAGGAGAGACGCCCACGGGTAGGTGGCTCACCAAGACTCTGTGTCCGTCATCGAGCAACTTCGGCTGGGTCAAAGATCCCTCATCATGCCCCTGACTCTGCCTCCACGCCTGCGGAATGTCTGGAAGGAAACAGACCAGAAGAGGTTGTTCATTTCTTCATGAATTTCTGCAATAACATATGTAAAAATATCTCTAAACAATAAAAAAAAATCAATGGATCACTCAAGTCATTTGATAATGTGTGTTTAAGAATTTCTTTTTAAAAAAAGCAAAGAATTTCATTGCACTGCATTGAAAGAACCAAATCTGGCCTGCGGTGTCCAAGACAGAGTGATTGGCCATGCTGTCTGAGTGGGAGGGATGACATTACTCTCTCTCTATCTCTCTCTCTCTCTCTCACCTGTCAATCACGGCAACACAAGCCAATCACAGACGCCTGTGAGGTCATGTGTGCAGAAGAAGGCAGATAGCACTTTCCTTTCCTCCCTGATTGTTAACGGTTGTCTGATAGTGGAGAACTAGCTGCTTTTTGCGAATTAACAAATGAGCAAATTGAGAGAAACTGGGGTGAAAAAGTGTACTGTAAAGAGAACTGTGTAAAGAGAATGCGCTTCGTACCCTTGTCTTTGTAGTCGAGCTGGTACATGTTGACTATTCTTTCCAGCTGAAGGCTTTTAAACAGGTTGCTGATATCATCTGGGTCTGAGGCGTTCATATTTGGGGCTGAAAATAACAGAAGAAATGTTAAAAAAAAAAAAAGCTGAACCACGATCGTAAAAAGCTACAGCTATGATCTACAGCTACAGCTTCCGTACGAGTAAGTCATCATCTACGTTAGTTATATTTAATTACATATTTATATATAATATATATAATTATATTTAATGCTGAAACTTTAACTGCTGTCTGTTACAATACCACCTTATAGTCTACTAGTCTGAAAAACAGAGCAATGTGTCCAAAGGATCATCCAAACAAAGACTTTTTACCAGTGATGAAGGGGTTAGTTGGGTTTTTCTGGAGGTTTGTCGCTCTGAACGAAATCCCGTAATCCATCAGCTCCTGTGTGTATGACCTCTTCACACTGCTCAGCTCTCCTACACCGTCCTGAGACGGACTCGCCTTCACACACATAGCTAGGATCACATTACAGAGAAAATGAGAACACCACACGGCTGCAGAATGCCGTAAATGAATAAATGAATAAAGAATGTCCGTCTCACAAGTCAGAGAGCAGAGAGATCTTAAATAATCTAATACATTAAACACCATACAGAATAGAGAGATCTTACAGCTGTTGGCTGACTGGGCTATAGATGAGGAGGACATTTCAGGGTGGGAGAACTTCCTGTGCATGGAGTTCCCACTGCAGGAAAAAAGAATTGCTGATATGAGAACTTTCAATTCCTAGGATTCACAACAAAATACTGTTTTTAACAATCACAAGTTCTGGGGGTTTGTAATAATACAAGAAGAATAAATAATATGGTATGGAATGGGTGGTTTACCAAAATCATTAAATCATTAAAAAACCCAAACTATAATAGCTTAAGCTCAGATAATAATAACTTACAGGAGCTCATTTCTAACAAAATATTAGAGCTTATTAGCATTATGACATGAAGAATAGCCGGCAGTGGCGATGTCTAAAAAAAAAATCATATAAAAGTTTAAATAACCAACCCACTTGTAACAAAAAGGCTTCTAGGCTGCTTAAAGTGATAGCTCAGAGAAAAAATTCAAAAGATTTTCATTTTCCATCTACCCCAGAGTTTTAGACCTGTTTTGTACATTTTGCTATTTTCCCTATGCAATCTTTCTGAATTCATACGGAACCCATTAAATCTACTAAACTTGTTCAAATAAAGATAAAGTACGAGTATTGCTCCTGAGCGGCGCAAAAGAAAATCCCTCACCCTGTCGTTGTAAGATCGAGAGATCGAATCCTGATCAAAGCCAGCCATCAAAACTGCGCAGAAATGGCCATGCTCTCCAGTTTCAAGTTTTCAAGTGTTAAGTTTTATTGTCCAAAGACACAGTGCAAAATTTATAAATAAACTCTTAACTAGTACAAAAATAAAGTCCTGTAAACTTTGAACAGACAAAGGATAGTGCAAAATTATAAATCTACTACTGTACTATAGTAAAAATAATAATAAACTGTAAACAATCTGAACATTGTAAACAATCGCACTCAGGGTGGGATTGATGGTATACTCTCTCTCCTGTCAATCACAGAGACACTAGCCAGTCATGTGTGTCTGTGAGCTCATGTATGCGGAAGAGGGCAGACAGCGCTTTCCTCCTGAGTGTGTTACGCTGCTCTTTGACGATGTGGTTGTGTGGCTTCATGCGTCTCGGAGGAAGCTCGTGTTAGCCTTCACTCTCCCCGCTGATCACTGTCGTGTAATGGGGAGAGCTGACTGATGGGAGGGAATTGGGAGATGACCAAATTTTGGAGAAAATGGAGAACAACATAGCTTTGCTGTATTAAATCTAAGCTCAGTTTCTGTTCATAACTAGAACACGATGGAACTCTTGATGATAGCTAATGATAAGCAGCCAAAAACACAGACACGATTGTAAACAGCTAAATTTCGTACTTGTGTTTGTTCCACTGACCTCGTGGGGTTTATATCAGATCTGCGATGATCAAGCTGCTCCACCAGCGGATGCTGTTTCGCTGGAGATCTGTTTGGATAAGTGGAGAAAAGAGGCGGCTCACGTTGAAACGCAGCAACCATCTCCTCCAGGACGATGGACAGGTTGGACCAACCCTGTGAATCAAATAACATGAAGTTAGAAATGTGGAAATATTTACAGCGGCTTAATACAGATATGTTTCTAAATATTTCACAGACTTTACTCATAGTTTTTAATACAACATGCAGCTTGTGGGTTTAACCACTAAACAAGCTACAATTAATTATAATTTGATTTGTCACTTTATTTCAAGGATTTATTTAATATAGGTTCAAGTTGTTCTGTTTAATTATTCTGCTTTAATATTAAAATTTATTATAAGTGTTGAAAATTAAACAAAGAGCACCTAAAGAGAGAGAGATGGAGAAAGAAAGAGAGTTGGGTAACATGGCAATATAACATCAACACTGTGATAAACACAACATCACTTTTCAGAGATATCATGATATATTTTTTTACATTTAAATTTTTTAATAACAATTACACACTGTGATGATCGATGCGTCTTGTTAAAAATGTAACACACTGGATCTTTAAAATTGTAAAAACTATTATTTTTAGATCATTTTCAGTCTTAAATTTATTATTTATTTTTGTTAAACAAACGTTTTTAAAATTATAAAAACAGCGCCTATAATTATGGTTGGGTAAAATAACAATATAATACCTATATTGTGATAAATTAATAAATAATATCGCAAAACACTTTTCTGAGATAGTGTGCAGTAGATATCAAGATGTCTTGGTTTTTTTTTTTTTTCAACTTTTAAAAAATATTTTTAAACAACAATTACACACTATGATTGAAAGCAGCTGATTTGATGTTAAAATTTTATACTGAATCTTTAAGAATCTTTAAAAGTCTCGATTTTTTACAGTTTTTTTAAAGAATTTTCCTCCTTTTAGTGTTCAATAATGTATTTTTGTAGACGTTAAATAAAAGTATCATCAAACTCAAAGTTTTTCTTATCATGATGCATGTCATGGTATCGTGAAAATAATAAGAATCGTGAGATGATATTTTTTATCATATTGTATTATCCCTATGTACAAAAATATGAATAACTAGGGGAAAAAAGCGCACCATTTATTTCAAATCATCTATTTTTCATGCTCTTTGTTTGCATCTCCTTTTTCAGAAGAACTTTTAGGAATATGAATTTTGTTCTGTTGAAAATGTAAATGTGCCCCTGGTCCTGCTGTGTAATAATGAAGGCCTGACTCACGTGCTTCCAGTTGCTGAGGCAGTGCAGGAGGACGTGACCCTGAGTGTCCACGCTGCTGCTCCTGCTGTTGATCACCATGTTGCGTAGCGGGCAGACGAGGCAGCGTGGTGGGTTCTGGGGGTGTGTATTGTGGAGCCAGATGCACACCGGGATGTTGTACTGCACACCTTGCAGACCAACACACACACACACACATTTTCTGTGCTGCTTTGTGTTTAGTCTCTGAATAATTTGTGCGTGATTGTCGCTGAGGTTACCTTCGTAAAGCACAGGGACGGTGCCACGCAAATACACCAGCTTCTTCCTGTCATTGTTGGAGTAATCTATAAAAAAATAAATAAACATCAGAAACATTAGGTATGTTTACAAGCATGTAGGAGTAAAACACTTCGGGACTTTGCTGTGTAATAAAAAATACTTACAGTAATAATCCACGTAGAGGTGCAGGTCAGGAAACGCTGATGTGACCTCTCTGACCTCTGCCAGGACGTCAGCTGGGTAGCAGTAGTTACACTGTCCACAAACACAAAGCAACAGCTGATTATAAACGCTACGATTATTTCTTAATTATTAATGAATGAATAAATATCATAACAAAACTCTATAATCTCACGGTTTTCAAACTTTCATGGTTGTCTGAGGTCCAGATGAATTGTTAATGAAGTATCTCGACTATGATAATGCAATGAATAATGCTTAAACTCAGCAACTGTAAACTTTACGAATAGTGCTCGGTGGCTGCAAACTTTACAAGTAATGCTAACTAACTACAAATGTAGTGGCTGTAAACTTTACAAATAGTGTTTAACAACTGTAAACTTTGGGAATAAAACTTACTGATTACAAATGTAGTGACCGTAAACTTTACAAAGAATGCTTAGTAACTGGAAAATTTATGAATAATGCTTACAACCATACATTCTGCACCAGTAAACTTTACAAATTGTGCTTAGCAACCCTACAAATTGTGAATAATGCTTACTGACTATAAATTTAGTGATGGCCAACTTTACAAATTGTGCTTAGTGACTAGAAATCTTTACAAATAGTGCTTAGCAACCATAAATTTAGCTACTGTAAACTTTATGAATAGTGCTTAGTAATCGCAAACTTTACAAATAATGCTTAGCGACCATAAATTTAGCAACCCTAAAGTTTACAAATAATATTGAGCAAATGTAAAGTTTATGAACAGTGCTTCATTTTTTACAAAAAGTGCTCAGCAACTTTACAAATAATGCTTACCAGCCATAAATTTAGTGACCCTAAACTTTCCGAATAGTGCTTAGTGACCCTAAATTTTGAGACTAATGTCTAACTACAATACATTTTGCAAATAGTGCTAGCTAAAACTAATATCTCTAGCATTTGATAACTTTCATGTCACCCATGTAGATGATTATATGGTTGTATCAGGATTATTCGGGACGTCCTGTATATTTTATGTGCTTTCCTGCGAGCTTTAGAGTCTAATGAGTTACAGCCATCTATCCAAACAAAACATAACCTAACAGTTATAATTTTTCAAAATCTACTTCCAACTCAGGCAGGATTACTCATCAGCAGTGTGCAAACTGGAAAATCTTGCTTCTGGAGGTGTGTGTCACCGCTGCGAGAAGTGAGTAGGCATGTTTACAAAAATGCATCGATGCAACATGACATTTAGAGTGTTCGGTTTCACAAATGTTCCTTCACTGTTATTAACAAAATGGTCAGATAGTGTATGTTATATTAATAGCAAAAAAAAAAAAAAAAAAACACCAAAAATGAACAAAAAAGTTAAAAAGTTTTCATCTTCGCTTCAGAATGTGATATAAATATTTGTCCACTATTTATTTTAATAACATTATTTACTCTCCTTTATTTCCTCTGAGCAAATTCATGTCTTTAGACTAAGAGGCACTTTGAGCGACGTCTTTCTTTCGGCTCTTATTATATAACACACAAAATATATTATATTATGGATTATTCTCTTGTTCTGAGATACGCCAACATTTCATTTGTCAACATTTTACAATTCAATAATTAAAAAATACAGGTACATTAACACTCCCCCCCCCCCGGTCCCGGTCCCGGTCCCGGTCCCAAAAAACCCAAACCATAGGGGGTGTAAACTTATGCACTCACTTATCACTTGGGGTGAAATAAATAACCTCATTACAAAAATACCTCTAATAACAATAATGGAATAAACATGAGGTGTAGACGATTAGAAAGCTCTCAGGGCTGTTATTTGAGCTCAGAGGCTAATTTGATTATTTTAGGGGGGCAGCTGCCACCCTGTGCCACCCATCTGGCCACGCCCCCTGTAATGCCATACTGTTAGTAAACACACACTCAAACACACTCAAACACACACACACGCACAGCCTAAATGACTTTCCTGCAAACTTATTTAGCCAACCAAATTATTCTTGCATGTTTATTCAGTGGTTGTTGTTTAATAACGAACAAAATGCGGCTAAAAGCTAAGTAGGATGTTTGTTAGCTAGCCAGCTAGCTAGCCTGCTAAATAACGTTGAAGCAGAAAGCGTACCTCTGCTAGCGTTTTAAACTCCAACTCAGAAGTCACACGAGTCATTCTGACACTTCAGTATCTTCCTAAACTGCGTGTAGCAGTTTACACCCCTGTCAGGTTCTGTCCAGAAACTCTACAGCCACAAGTTCCCTCATAGCGCCAAGTTGACAGCTAATGAGCGACTTTCTGTTGCTTTTCCGTCACCGGGAAGCTGTAAAGGCGAAGCAGCCATACTAGCGTACTAGGTAGTACGTGACGACGTCACGCTGCGTACTATTTATACACACTCAACTAGTGCGGAAGTACGCGGGTTTCTGCGTAGCCTCATTCTGAAGCGTTTTTACGTACAATGACGCAGGGATTAGATCTGCAAATAACACGCGAGCAAGATGCACAGCTTTACTTCCGGGTAGAAATAATGTGAGATTAGTGATACTGAGCAGCGGTGAAATAAACCCGCCCACTGTTGGGATGGAAGCTGAGTGAGGATTTGTGTAATAATAATAATAATAATAATAATAATAATGATAATAATAATAATATATTATTTGTATTATTTGCTTTCTTAATATACATTTTTAATTTACATTATTTTAATTTTATGGATTTTATGAATGAAATGTGCTATACACCTTATCCTTTTTCTACTTAATTATTATTATTATTATTATTATTATTACTACTACTACTACTATTACTATTACAACTTTCATCCATAAAATGCAAAAAAGTGTTGACAATAATTTAATAAAATTAAAATGACTACATTATTATTATTATTATTGTTGTTGTTGTTGTTGTTGTTGATGATGATGATGTTACTATAATATAATCCTATAATAACTATAAAGCTCTTCTTCTTCTACTACTACTGCTACTTCCTTCTACATGGGTTATTAATTAAAAGATACATGGCATAGGATATCGTTAAATCATCTAAAATATTTGCTTTTCTTCGCAGAGGTAAAACTTTTGCACTACTGTAAAAGAGAAAGACAGCAGGGGTCACTATAGGTCTTAAAATCAATCTGCTGTTTATTACCCTGCGGTCCAAGGCAAGCAGGTCTTTACTGGCATAGTTGATGGGACATAAAGTTGATGGGGGTTCAATGTGGCGTGGAGGCCATCAGACACGTACGCGCCTTGTGTATAATTCAAAGCATTCCCTCTTTTCAGTCTGGCAACCCTGAACACAGCCCGAGGCTCAGAAAGAAACGGATACAAGTCCTTGTTGGGGGAAAAAGGGCTAAAGTCTTACATACATCACCTATAGTTTCTCCTAGAGAGCAAATAAGATCAGATAGAATGGAAAAGCAGATTTTTCTTTCTTTTTTTCTTTCTTTTATTCAAGCATCCTGGAGCTAAAACCAGAGTGATCTTACACGTGTGGTCTTCCTGAGTTTCAGCAGAGATATTAGGAGAGAAGTGACACAGTGTGCTGCCAAGATAATGATTCTCAGGTTTATCTGCAAACGACAGAGCTCTTAATATCGCCTTATACATTTCTCATCCAAGACGAGCAATGGAGATATAATTCCTAGTGATGATATGAATTACTGTCATAATTATTATCCACATCATTTCAGTGCTCTATATCAGCAGTTATCTCATCATGTGTCTGTTTTTTAATCTAAATTAAGGCATCCTTCACAAAATATGATACCTAAATGAAACATGAGATTCCTGAGGTATTAAATATAAACCGGTAAGCAATAAAACTTCCATTTGGGAAGATAGGAACAATTACAGTTATAAACCTCAGGCTTCCACACAATACGATATGATACTATTTTTTAAGGTAATGAATCGATATTTGACGATACAACTGAATCTGCAACGATACGATACCATTCAGTTTAGTTGCTTCTAATCAATACTTGAGCTACATTGTTCAGAATCTGGGGTAGGTCTCTTGTTAATGATGTAAAGAAGACTATTTTAAAAGTATCAGAGTTATGGGCAAATCACATTTAAGTCTTCCTCTACAGGAAATTCTTCAGGACAGAGGAGTTTAGGCTTTGTGGTTTCTCTGGAATCATTCACACCCAGCATTAATGTGCATCCTGGGTGATCCGATCATAAGTGGACAGACAGCACTACGCACAGGTGTGAACGGGGTCCGATGTGTCTTGGACACGCATTGTGATCCTCCGGAGGTGGTGTGGGACGCATATGACCTATTTGTAGTGTGAACACAAGAGCGTCCAGATGCATCCTGGACAGCAACGAAGGACCACCTGATGGACTGCATCATTGCCCTAGCGTTAAATCCGTAATCATTGTGAAACTGTCCGGAAGTCATGCTGAACGGCTGCGTTCTCCGCCGCTAAGCTAATGGATGAAGGTGACACTATAACAACAGAGATGAAACCAGATGCTGTGTGTAGCTTCATTTAACCATTCCTTTAAAGCAGACCACGTGATCAAAACATTTGAAACAGCCTATACAGGTTCATCAGACATGATTCATAGGACATTTCTGCCTGAAAACAATAGCAACTGAAGACTGATGTAATAAATGTGCATGACACCCTTCCTCCTGCGGAAAAAAAAATGTACGCAATCTGATCAGAAGTGGTCGCTGCAGTAAACGGCTGTGTGATGCAGGTCACTCGAGACGGATGTTAATAGCAGGAGTGAACAGAGCCTTTGTAACATGACAAGCTGCGTTTTTTTGCTTTATTAACTTCAAGACAGAAAAGGCGAGGCTGGTGAGGGAATGACTGTTTATAGCTGCTATAACATAAGAAATAACAGGAACTAAGGATAAACTCTTAGGATGCTATCACACTTGGCAGTTTTTTTTTCAGAATAATTAGTGTTCAGAGCGCCTTTTGCTATGGAAAAAAAAACAACAGCTCAAGCGATGCACACACTGTATCCATATTAATGGTCTTACCAGACCTAGCTAGTATCAGCTAACTAGCTAGCCTAGCCTGCTAACTAGATTACAGTTATTCTTCTCAGTAATGCAGACAAAATTAAGATTGGTGTAACTCTGGTAGTTACATTGCAACGTTGAAAAATTGTTAATGAAATATTTTCCATTAAATGTCTTGCAAATCTCTTCAGATTCACTCACTAACAAGATCAGCACTTTTATGTTTTCACCAGCACTTTGTCCTCCATGGTTGTGATTCTCACTTTCCCAACTCCCACCTCCAACCAAACCTGTGATTTGAGATAAAAAATAGTGCCGTTTAAAATGGCTGCTTAGAATGAGAAAAACGTGTGAAAGCAGCCTTTGTATTGACTAGCATGTATCTAGCATGATAGTTTGATCATAATACTAACGTGGAAAATGTCCAGTGCATTCCGCTAACCTGCTGTACTCACTTTTTCATGTATTGTTAGCCTTATTAGTGTTTCAATAGCCTTCAATAACCACTGAAAGTCATGGCTCGGCTCATTTGTACTTCCTTTAACAAAGTAATAAAGTTTAGACGATACGTCAGACGTCGTGCCTTGTAGTTAGTCACATAAATCCCACTCTGCATTTTTTAATTAAGTATTTTATCTCTCATGTTTACACACCATCCATCATTCTCTTGCTGCTTTGAAAAGCATATTGCATCAGATTGCAAAGCCTTCAGGGTAAGTTCCGTTCCGTAAGTCTGTAGTTGTGTTAGCCTGGTCTCTTGGGCATCTGAGGTCTCAGCTAATAAGTTTCATACAGCTAATAAAGCAGCAAAGTGGCCCTTAAGATGGTGACACGGATAAGAACACTAGAATTGCTTGTGGCTTATTGTGCTTAGTGTTCTCCTCTGAGTGTGTAGAGGCTCGGGGCATTGTGGCATGTACTGAATTGTTGGGAAAAAAGCCTGCAGATCCACCACAGGAGGAATGTGCTGGACTTAAACCTCCCTGATGTTGTATTTGTAAGTATTGACATGGTTTTTTGGAGTACATAGCTGCTAAGGTGCTTCGTGCTTTCTGTCAGAGTGAACTGGCTGGATGACGAGATGATGCAACTGAACAGAAACCCTACATTCGAGCTAGTCTAGTTTTGAGGATGTTTTAGCTCGTTTCAGACGTGTATTTTTTTGTAACAAACACAAGAATCTAAAGACACATCTGATGACATTTACAGATGCCCAGGTAAATGTTAGAAAGGACTCTGAAGTGCAATGAAATCGATTTCTATATCGATTTAGGTTAGCAAGAGGAGAAAGCTCTATGATCCACTCAAATGCTAGAAGAAACCTGAAAAATGAGAAACAAGGAAATGTGCAAGTTTGAATCATTTTTTTTTTCATCTTTTCCTAGGTGACTTCTCTCTCTTTCCTTATTTCACTGGAATGACTGGCAAGTGTATATTATTACATGATTTGTCATATTGATTAACGCATAACTACCGTGCCACATTAACATTTGTGATTTCCAGCAGGAAATAAGCATATTGTGCATCTTATGGAATGTCACAAATTGGAACTTTAATAACGCCTTTTTTAATACAATGCACTTTACAGATACCACAAAGTTAACAAGCCAAGAGCGACAGACAGAAACTCCTGGCAGGATCGGAAACTCAGCAGGGACAGTCGAGTCTCCTCCGGCACACACTGGAAATGAGTTTTCTGATTAGGAACATGAATAACAATTTACAGTACTATTTATTACTAAATCATTACACTGGCACAATCCTGTTGTGTCATATATATATATATTGCTGAAAAGTTTGTTTCCTGCCATATATGCTAATTTATCCATCATTTTGACATGTGACGTGTCAATTTGCTTTACAAAACTTAGAAACCACACCTACTAGTTTGGAAACAAATGAAAAAAACGATGACATTGTGTATATTTAAACACATTTTTCTCTAAGTATTTAATCTATATTCAGAACCAAAATGTGTTTTATTTTGTTTTATATATTTGTTTCTAGGTTAATTGATATAATAATTCAAACGATAAAAAAGAACATAGCTGGCAAATCTGGCAGAGCTGCTGTTGTAGAAAATTAATCAGCACCTTCTGACAATCAGATTCAAGAATTAACACGACACTTTTATAGACTCTATGACACTGAGCTGAAAGTCATTAATAGTATCTGTTTGTGGATGTGAAGCTGAAGTGGGTGTGGCCTAAACAGGATATTGTTTAACAAATTTCCTAAACTATAAACAAAATAGTAGCCTATTTTTAATCCACCACAACCCGGACCAGGCCGTTACTAAGGATGACTAAATAAATGCTGTAAATGCATTACACAACATGGTCTTTGTTTGTCTCAATCGCTTCTTGCTGCTTTTCATGGGATCCCAGTCCTGACGCGCACATCTAGTTTTAACAAGGCCTTTGAAACTTTCTGGCAAAAAAACAGAGTAGTGAATAGAATTTGTATCAGTTTAAAACACATTCTGTTCAATCTGAATAATGTATTCATATTGGGTTACATCCCTACTCCAGTCAGGACAATCAATATTTAGACAAAACCCCATATTGGAAATTTGCCAGAGTCTATTTAGTCTTAGAACACGTACTTTCCTTTCCATGTGTGCTCCAGCACATGTGGGGGTGGAAGGGAATGAGATGGCAGATAAGGAGGAGAAACAATGTCTGAAAAGGCCAGAGGTTGGATTGCCAGTAACTATCAGCGAGGAAGAAGGTCATTATAAAGCACAATATATGAGCACTGTGGCAAAATATATAGGAGATTGAACACCGGGGTCGATGTCTTTCTGCAAGACAGAGACAAGTTGGGTCAGTGGAGGTTGTAGGGAGCAGCATAAGACAAGAAATAGAGCACAACTGTTTGAGTCACTCACTGCACTTAATAAAGAAACAAGATACAGGGATCTGCCAAGCCGATACTGTCAATGTAAGGAGATAGTAGAACATAAACTACTGCACAGTGAAGGGAGGATTTAATAGCCACACTGAAATCGTAGGGATTTTCCACTGAAGGGATACTCACATACGGTTATGGGATGAGTGCAGTTAATAAAACTAGCTTTCAGATTATTCAAGATATTTGCTAATTTGATCATTGTTTTCCCTTTTTTTCTTGGAGTGGAGAAATGATGAAATGAAGTCACTGCCCGATGTTTAGGTGATGAGATGAGGCATATGAAAGATATCATTCGCAGGCAAAATGAAAAAGCCAGGAAATAAACACAAACAAAATGGCTAGAGCAATGGCAAAATGGATGGAGTAACTCTCTTTTATTATTGTAAATATTACCAAGAAAGGAGTTAGAAGAATAAAGAACTGCATGTTTGCTGATCAGTGGGAACAATGGTGATCAGTTACTGGTCCTTGGAAACAGTGATGATCAGTGATGATCAAAATAGTGATCAGTTAATGGAGTTTGGGAAGAACAGTGATCAGTTACTCGTTCTTGGGAACAATAGTGATCAGGAATTGGCTGTTAGGAACATCGGTTCATGAAATTAATCAGACTTTACATACTGGTGGTGAGTCGAGTGCTGTCTCACCTCATATAACCAGCAGCTGTGATGTGAGCAGGACAGTCGCTAACATCTGCTCAAAAGTCACTAGATTTTTCACTATGCTCTTTTTAAAAATGAAGTTGCTAAAGGGTTTGAAGAAAGGTGCCAAATTTAGTGCCAAATCTCTGACACTGACCCCATCAACAAATGAAAAATTCTAACAAGTGAGAGCATTTTCGTTGTATTTCTCAACAAACAAAGTCATAAAAAACCCAACCTTGCCTGTAACCATAACTTTAACTGTTTGTGACTTCGACACGTCCTTTATTCTTGCTCTTTTTCATTTGTGACTCTATGTTGACTGAGTACTTATAAACACACTTTACAGAGTCTCAGGCAGCTCTTTTCCTGCAACACGGTTGTCTGAATCATGGCTATTGGAATTTTTTTTTTTCATTTCTTCTGCAAAAAAGCTTTGTGAAGTCTCTCAGTGTGAAGTGTGCATCACCTGGCTGGAGTATAATAGCTCACTCTATCGATGGCGTGCAAGTGTGTGTCTAGCGCACATTGTGCCACTGCCCTACTTCCAGACAATAGAAGCACACTTCATTACCCTGGCGCTCGGTGCACTTTACTCTGGAGGCGGTGCAGAATCATCAGGCTCACAAAAATGGAGAGCAATCGCCCCAGCTGCATTTTAAGACCGCAGAGAGGGAGATCGACAGAAGAGGCACCACAGCTTTTCCTTTGCCGCTTCTTGGTCTGGCAGCACAACCCTGATGGCAAGTTCAAAGCGACCATCGTTGCCTGACAGCCCATTTAAAAACCTCAGCGAGGCTTAGCAGTGGAGACATTAATAGTAGCTAAGTGCCTTTGTCAAATACACACACATGCACGCTTCTCCACATGAAAGTTGAGGCATGATGCACACTCTGCCTGAAAGGATTTGAATGTCCCATGGACCTTTAAATTAGTGGGAACATAAGTCTTAGACTGAAGTGCAAAGTGAAGCTAATGGCCTAGACCAAAGAGATGTAATTAAAACCTGATATTGGGTGGAGGGCTTTTGGCAGCCAGGGTGGAACCGTGATGTGGGAGCTTACCAGATGGGGGAAAAAATGAAAACCCTAACTAATAAAGAGCAGACGAAGGAGAGCCACATGAAAAATTGTCGTTGCCTGTTCATTCCTCTTGCATGAAGCATATTTAACCAAGAATTCACCTCGATATTTATTGTTTCCTCCATTTTTCTCCAGAGAACCATGGATTTAGAAATAAACAGAGAATAAATCAAACCCCATGTCCAGGGAAGGGAGTTCAAGCGTGTGCATCCAGGCCTGACCTTGTGCACGTTTGTGTGTTTATCCAACAAGAGTGTGTTTTATTGAGCCTTTGATCCAAAAGAGGACTTGTCAGATCCACTCAAGTCCAGCACGGGGGTCTGGGTAATGGGGTTTGTCATCTGCTAATGATTGCTCACAGTCGTGATCCGCCAGAGGTTCAGAAGAACCACGCGGACAGAGAGGAGATCCATAATGATTTGCAGTCTTGTAATGAGAGCTGGTGGGCAGCCCTGGTCTGCACTCGCTGCTTTCACCATGGGGTGGATGGAGGAGCGGAGACGCCCTGGTGAAACTCCGGACTGCCACAGCGCATTTAGCATCAGGCCCTCAGCAGCAGTCCATCTGCAGCCGCACATTAACTCTTCCAGGACTGTTTCTCTGAAAGCATGCCGTTTTAACATAAAACCCTGCAGCATGGCTTCATGTTGAGTTGACCTGGTTTCCTCAACACTAACTTCCTGTTTATTGGCCCTCTGATCAGTGTTTGCATATCCCCCTGGATCAGTACCATAAACCTGTCATCTACATATCTCTTTCTTTGTCTTGGGTATTGCAAAGTACATATTTCATGGTATGCATGAACTGGTTCCTGATTCTTCTCTAGTTCTGCACTTTCTGGAGGTCCTACAAATTTGGGATTTCTCAATGCAGACAGAAAATTTATCCCAAAACAACTGTGGTAATTAGTTAGTGAGTATAAAAGAGTGGTAAATGAGGCAGAACACTGAATAGAACTTTGCAGTTCAGTAGCATTGCTAGACTGATTGTGATACTAGACCATAGAGCTAACATTCTTTTTCATCACCCTGAAGAAGTCTGGGGCAAGAGAAACAAAAATGCCAAATAAATAAACCATTGTTTCTTCTTTTCTCTTTTGAGTATGTGCTTTATGCTGTTTGGGTTTGCAGTAAAAGGTTGTCCAGGTCTGGAGTTTTAGACCCCTATTCCTAGCTCTACTAGTACTGCTAGTTCCTGTTTCCTCTAGTTCCTAGCTCTAGATCACCTAGTTCTTGTTCCTCTCCACTCTTGTATATCTGGCACCCTAAAGGATTCCTTAATTTGTAAAGGATTCCTCTATTGGAAGTGTTAAACATTCTCTGTAGAACCATTTCCCTTTCATAAAAGATTCAAAGAAGAACACTTTTAGGAAACTAGAACTGTTCACCGCACAAAGATCCCATGGGAAACCCTTCTGGGTCACATTTCTTCTAGTTCCTTTAGTTACCACCCCACTTATTTTCCAATAACAGCATATCACAAAGTGTTTTATTGTTCTTATACCATGGCAATTTGCCAACAATTAGAATTTTATTGATTAAAGAATGACACATATTTTTTATTCATTTATAGTAATGTTTAGCTCTAAAGATAATAAGACAAATAAACCGCAGCTTGTCGTCTTACTGAAAAACTGAACGCTTCCTCTGTCCTGAAGACTTTTCAGTGTGAGAAAACTTAAAGTCACAGCTTTACCTTACAAAGTCACTAAGCACTGACACTGGAGACTCCTTCCAAAACACCTTCTGACCAATAAGAATTGAGCATTCAACAGGGCTGTGGTATAAATATTATTATAAACAATTGGGTAGGTAAAGATACATATGCTTCTGTAAAAAGAATACAGATGTACAGCATTGTTGACAGTGATGATATGATGATATGCTGTATATATCTGTATATTTCATGTTCAAACCTTGAAGTATTGATATAAACTAAAAACACACAATGCAATACACAGTTGTTTGACTGATATCAGACCAACTGTGAGATTTTTATGTGAGAGATGGGAACAGTTTAACAAGCTGAAGTTTGTAAAAAATGGAATATTTTATTTCTGTATGATTTCACAGTTTTTTTAATCACCATTATTTGTTTCAGAGATGAGTTCACTTTATTTGAAGCCCTTCCAGTAATTTAGGCGGAAAGGATTGAGATGCATTGTAATAACCACATGCTCCCCTTTAAAGTGACGTAAAATGCTTTATTTAAAAGAAAATGGTTACACTTCATGAATTCCCCCATGGCCTATAAATTCTAAAACCATAATGGACATCGATTGGAACCATTTAAGCGTTTTATCACCTCATTGTTTTTGCACATCTATTGCATGGTAGAAATCCCCTTGGTTCAGCTCTCTATAGGTCTACTTAATCCATTCTCCTTGTGCAGAGTGAGAAGGGTGGATTGATTTTGTAATCCATTTTAATTGGAGATGCTTTACCTCCTTAGGCTTTGCGCCTGTGTCTCCAACACACGTCCCTCTTCACTTAGGGGCCGAGAAGGAAAAGGTTAAGCAGACGGATATATGGACCAGACTGTTGTGTTTTGAATGCTTAATGTCAAAGTGAGACGTGGATGTAAGAGGCTGGGGGTCCGAAGACCAAACGGCGGAAGCTATTGATTATATTTCAGGAGGTCTGATTGTGTCTGATAATTTGCTGGAGGTATAACGACGCAGGCTCAGCACTCTTGTTTAGAATCAGATTTATCTTGTATATTTGCTTGCTCTCGGGTCAGCATTGAATGGCCTATATCCAAGTGCTAAAACAACTAGGCAGTCATCGGTATGTTGGAAAATATTTGTGCAGGCAAATATCAACCAGCGCACAATATGATATGAAGGGCAACTAGACCGACAGTTTTATTGATTCATTTATTTATTTTCGCATTTCCAGTCATTTATAAATGGCTCCACATTTCAAGGTGACATTTGTTGAGAAAAAAAAAGTGGTTTTCAAACAGAGAGTTCAGTGTCTCATGGAATTTGGTTACTGCTGGGTCCTAAGGCCTTGGGTTTGGATTATATTCTCATTTAATTTGAATTAATGCACCTACAAATCATTGAATGTAAAAAGCTTGATTCTGCATAGCCCATATTTTCTCCATTGGGAGGTCAGTCACTGTATCATGTTATAATTCAATTTATTTGTATGACAGTGGACATTGTCACAAAGCAGCTTTACAGAAATTCAGATGTAGATTTAGATCCCTAATGAGCAAGCCAGTGGAGACAGTGGCGAGGAAAACCTCCCTGAGATGACAAGAAACTTTGAAAGGAACCAGGCTGAAAAGGGAAGCTATCCTCTTCTGGGTGACATTGCGTAGTGGGATTATAAATCATTACAGTGTACAGGTGTAGAAGAGTAATGACAAACAGTAAGTGTGTTGAAGGTATGAGCATATTGACAATAATAGTCTTATGATGAGCACGGAAGACAGAGTTTCTTTGAGAAGTTATGCAAAGCAACATTCCAAAAATATAAGAGTCCTTCTGTTCTTGGATTTTAGTGGAATAATGAATTCATCAAGTTGGCGTATTGAGTTCAAATATATGTATATGTATGAACAGAGGTAATGTAAGTGCTTAGCTGTGATTAATGGCTGAAAACAACAATACCAGTTTAAATTCAAGGAGTTAAGGTAAGTGTGTGTGTGTGTGTGGGGAGGAGAATATATCATTAGATGTGCTACAATAGTGCTGAGCTTAAACCATATTAAAATGCACTGAATGTCCATGGTATGATAAAATGTTATCTGATGAAAGAGGTACAATTATTGGTGTGGACAATGTAAGCTCAGTGGCTAAGGTTCTGTGTTAGTGACTGAAAGGTTATTAGTACAAATCCCGGGACTGTTTTTGGATGAAACAGACTACAAAAAGAAAAAAGCAGGCTATTTTTATTAATACAAAGAGCACACTGTGATCAGAGCGCGCCAGGATTGGAGGGGATCAGAGAAACAGAGACTGTGTTGCTGCCTCTCTTACGTTAGAAAACTCTGGGTGGAAGTCCAGTCACGTATCTTTAAAAAAAAAATGTGTACATTCGCCAAGCTTGTAGAGCATGCTCGGTATTACACCAGCTAACATAAAAAGTAACATGAGGGGAAACGTGCGCCACAAAGATCCAGATGTTTTACATGTGCCAGCCTCTGATGTGGTTTAGACAAGATCAGTCGGAATGAGGACTGAGATTCAGATTGCAAGTTGATGATCAAAGATGCTCAAGACATGTGGAGAAATCCTGCAAATGCTTAACATTCGGTTGGGAAAAGGATCTGAGTCTTTAGCACTCAGAGGGTCTGTGCTTCCAGTTCACAATCTGAGCTACTAATTGGTCAGCGTGTCCTTAGAGGTCTTCAGGACAGTTCACGTTCTCTTTTACACTTGGTGTTCAAACAAAGACTCGCACTGGTCAGAAAATCTTCTGATATCCAGTTTTGGCACATCATTTATACCAAATGACATACCAACGTGATCTCACACAAAAACGAAATGTTCATAATGATTCATTTACATTAAATTTCTTTTATTTAAACATATATCATGGCTGAATGGTGAACACAGTTAACTTCTCTTTCTTAACAAGTCATGATTTGTTCAAAATTATAAACAAGAAAATTTGAAATTGTTATGATTTGCTCTGTAGTGATGCTTCGAGTTACCACTTTTGACTAGCGCCATAGACACTGAACAGATGAGATACCTGTTTAGAATTTGATGCAAGGAGAATAAACATTTTTGTCTTTAAATATGCTGTTTGGCTTTGACTTTATTAAACAAACCATGTTGTTGCCTTGGAGAAATTTCTCCCCTCCGTGACGTACCGTCTCTAGCCATGTAGCTAGTCTCTGGTCTGATGAGCTGCCTTCAGCTAAATAATTGACATAAATGCATGTGATTGGATAAACCGCAGCAGAGGATCTGCTATAGAAGCCAAGCTGGTTCATGTTTAGAAAACTAGAGTCACTGAACTATGGACAGTTTTAAAAAAAAAATAGGTTTATTGGGTCTGATACAGTAGTTTTTTAAGTACTTGCATCCAGACCATGGTCATGTAGTTGCTCTAAATTCTACGAAAAAAAAAAAACAAGAGACATTTTGCCGGGTTTCATGCATTTCAGTCAGCTCTGACCACTAAACCTGCCCTTGTCCCTAATTTTAACCAGCTAAAAATTTTCATAACACAAGTTACTATGAATTTGCATCTGTGTTGATGATGCACTTACAGCTTGAGAAAGAAAGCGTGTGTGAGGAAGAGTGAGATCACAAAGTCACACATTTGACTTCTGAGACCATAAGGATATATTTAAAGTTCTAAGCTCCACATGTGTTGGGGGAAAATAAAACGCTTTGCTCTGGTAAATTCCCCGGCCCTCATGCAGTATCATGTGGCTTTTTCCCCACAAATGGAATGCGAAGCTAAAAAGTGTTCCCTTCAATTATCATTAATGACTGTGGACTGTAAAGGCGGTGGCAGGAATGAATTAGAAGCCTTATTTCATGTTTCATACTTGGTGCTGCTTGCTTTCTTTATATTTTTCATTTTTAATGATGTTGACTTATCCATGAATTAGACGTAATGCTGCAGATTATATGAGCACAATAAACTATAGATGCATTCATATGATGGTACTTATGATGATCTACATTGCAATTTGTACAGTTAACAGTTATTAATGATGTCCTGTTTATCTCAACACTGCTCCTGTAGATCCTCATAATGTTCTCGTGAAACTGCAGTTTTGTACACTACTTTTATCATGTGCTTTACACTACAGGTGTCTCTCCTCAGTGACACAATGCACTCTTCAATAAGTAATCAATGATACAATGTAAGATTTTTAAGGCATTTTAAGTCACCTACAATTTGGTACAATACAATTTAGAGCTATTATGCACAAAGAAGAAAGGCCACACCTCCTTCACAGACACTGGCATGTACAAAGGCCACACCTCCTTCACAGAGACTGGCATGTACAAAGTCCACACCTCCTTCTCTGAGACTGGCATGTACAAAGGCCACACCTCCTTCTCTGAGACTGGCATGTACAAAGGCCACACCTCCTTCTCTGACACTGGCATGTACAAAGTCCACACCTACTTCTCTGACACTGGCATGTACAAAGTCCACACCTACTTCTCTGACACTGGCATGTACAAAGTCCACACCTACTTCTCTGAGACTGGCATGTACAAAGGCCACACCTCCTTCTCTGAGACTGGCATGTACAAAGGCCACACCTACTTCTCTGAGACTGGCATGTACAAAGGCCACACCTCCTTCACAGAGACTGACGTACAGAGACCACACCTCCTTCACTAACACTAACATGCAATGAGGCCACACCTACTTCTCTGAGACTGACATGTACAAAGGCCACTCCATCTTCACTGAAACAGACATAGACAAAAGTCACGCCTCCTTCAGTGAGAATGACATATAAAAAACTACACCTCCTTTACTGGTATGGACATGTACAAAGGCCACACCTCCTTCACTGACAGACACAGAGGCCACGCCTCCTTCATTGAGACTGACTATGCTATGCCTGAGAAAGGCTATGCCTTCTTCACTGAGAGAGACAAGTACAACAGCCACATCTGCTTTTATGAGACTGACATATTCAAAGGCCATGCCTCCATCACTTCGACTAAAAAGTACAAAGGCCACACCTACTTCATTCAGACCACACCTACTTCACTGAAACTGACAGACACAGAGGCCACGCCTCCTTCACTGAGACTGACTTGTACAAGTACCACATCTTCTTCATTGACAGAGCCAAGTACAAAGGCCACATCTCCTTCTATGAGACTGTACAAAGGTCACGTTCCCTCCGTCCGCCTAGTACTAAAAGAGCTGCACTGGAATAACAGTAACAATTAATTTAATTTGCTTCCTGCAGAATTAATAACAAATGCTAATGAGTATATTCTCCAAAAAAAAAAAAAAAACAATGCAAAACAAACCTGAAATGCCTCCATGCTCTCAGCAACAGTCTTAGAACAGTTTGTGACCCACAAACAAAAAACTGTCTCCTTTCTGCCCTCCTAATCTCCTACATCTTTTCTGTCAAATAATAAACATGTAAGAATGGAATAAATATCAACTCCCCCTTCCCCGGGGTTGTAATCTGCTGAGTGTTGTATTAATTTAATAAATCTGTCCGCGACTCCCCCGCGCACCCCGGCCGTGCTGACTCAGTCGAGCGCTCTCGCTCTCTTCGCATTCTCGCTCTCTTTGCATTCTCGCCCTGCGTGACCTGGCGTTGAGGAGATTTAGGGCCTCGTGACTTTGAGCGAGCGCCGGCCGCGTTTCAATAACACACCGCAGGCTCAGCAAGGCCTCGCTCTCCTCCTCCCTGCATGGGGGAGTCCGTATCGCTGTGTAGCGGATTTAGAGCTCACAGAGGATGGGAGTGTGAGAGAGAGCACGAGGCAGTGCAGATGAATAGGTTTCCATTTTTATTTCTCTCCACCATCCAGAGGGATGACTTCGCATTTCTTTAACAGACGGGGTTGCAGACACTGCATTTACTCATGCGTGTGATGAAATGATCATTTTTTCATATTTAGCTTATTTAGTATTTACGCCCCCAAAACAGTCTTGTGCTTTCAGTTCAGCCTCTGAACTGCACTGAGGTCAAATAAATATTTATAAGCTGCACAGTGCAGTCCTGACAGAGGTTAGCAAGAACGAGCTAATCGCTCTGAAGAACGTTTTGTTGATTTTACCCTCTTTCTTCAGACTCTTCACCGTGGTTGACCTTAAGAAGCGCTAACATGATGCTAATCATCTAGGGATCACACAGCTGAAACGAAAGGTGGACATCTGCACAGCTAGTTAAATAGGTAGCTGTCCATCTAGCTAGTCTACATGTTTAGCAGTAACTATACAGGCTTGGAAACATAAAATCCACGAAAACTGATATTAACCCAGAAAATGTTGTGATTCCATGAATAACATGAAAAATCATGTCTTACATACTGCTTGACAGATTTATTTATTTTTTTTGTTATTTTGTTTGGATTGTAAATCAGCACTCCAAAAAACATTTCATATATTTTATATTTATATTATATCTAATTTATACATTTTGTATGTTATGTATAAAAATATGAATATTTAATATATTACATATATGATCTAGATTACTTATTATATATTTGTTGTATGATTTTCAAAGCCCACAGCTTTCAAACTAAACCATTTTTCCAATCATACAGTTTAGTTTTTCAATCCCTACACCAGTCATACATCTGGTCACAAACATAAAAGCAACAACAATTTATTTAGGAAACTATGAAACTAGTTTATTGCCAATATATTGCTGTGTGAATTGTCCTAGCTGTAATTAGCACATTCATCACTGTGTAATTTGGATTAATTTAACAACATGGCTTCTACCTTCATTATTCATCAGCTTTTAAAATAGCACTTGATCCAGCATCCTATCATTTGCATTTTATTTTTCAATGTACTCAATTTCCATATTAAACCGTTTTTCTCTTTTTGAAACTTTTGTTGATCATATTGAGTTTTACTTAACTGATTAAAACCACAAAGCTTTAAGTGACATCTAACAGAATATATATATATATATATATTTTTCAGAAACATATGGTGAGTTGTGTTCATCATTAGTGTAGGTGGATGAACAGTTTAACACCGTGACAGCTTATATACTTGAATGAAGGTATGATAGAAATAATGGAACAGATATGAAACAGTGGATGACTTGTTTAGATTTCCTGATGAATTTGAAATTGTTTTTGTTTTTTTTTGACATGTGTAATAAAAACACTTTCTGAGCCATAGAAGATTCTGGCAAACAGTAAATAATGCTCTAAACTAAGTTAAAGTTTTCTTGCAAACTTTAATTTGAACCTTAAAAAGAAACTTAAAAGACCTCACTAACCCATAGAGTTCCTACATGAGCATTTATACACATTTATTTGATGCATTGTAAGGTATTACACTGTATATGTTTTATGATATGTTATCATTTCATTATGAATAATAAGTGATGCCGAGATTTATGATAATTCACACAAATTTGTATGAATGCTTAAAAAGCTTCCAGTGGTGAACTTGTGGAAATAGTTTATTTATAGTTTAACTTTATTCAAATGAAGTCTAACAGGTTAGAAATGTTTTTTTCTCCTGAGTTTCCTGGCTTGACATTTTAGTGGCTGAAGTAAATTCTTAAACACCAGAAAGTCTCCAGTTTCTTTCACGAAATAAACCCGAAACAGAACCAGCAGGTCATCGTGCCTTTTGCAACCGCCAACCGCCACCATATTTTGGTGACAATCCGAATAAAAATGCCCTCCGGATATTCCCCCTTAGCTAAATCTCAAGAGCCGTAACGTTCCCCTGACTGAAGTGTCTTTATAATTCTGTCTCTGTGACTTCTCAATTTGTTCACAGGAAGCAGCACAACCTGTGACAGAGATTTGGGTATGAAAGCGGCTCGCAGCACCTCTGCAGACGCGTTAAGCAGCAGCTCTTCCTGTCTCTGACGAAACCTCCTGCCGAGCGTGAACACTCTGACAGTGCCTCATTGCCGAGTTCAGCTCCGGCACCGAGCCACTCTGGCTGCAGCTGCAGCTCTTTTTTTTTTTTTTAACCCAAACAGCCAGCAACATAAATCACAAAGAGGTACAGCATAAAGAACTGAACAAACAAATTGCTTGTTTGGCTTTTATTTCTCTCTCTCTCTCTCTCTCCCAGTGCATAATACAAGTCTTACACATGCTTGTCTGGTTTATACGTTAGCTATGGAGATACTTATATTTATTCTTTTGCCGTCTAGACAAGTGAGAGTCCAATCCTAACAGAGAAGATAAACAAGTTCTAAAAGCCAGCATGTTGATTAACTAGCATGTTGATTAATGTGTATTCTGGATTCATTTGTTGATAGTGGACAAAATAAAAACAGCTGTATCTAGCCATAATTAAAACTCTACCCTTAAATTAAGATGTGTAGGTGCCACAATTCAGTAGATTAAAATATTAACATATATTTTAATGTTAATTAGTTAGATGCCGCTTTAGTTGTAGCGATGTCACCTAGCTACTACCAGTACAGAGCTGTGAGGCCTGGGAGCAACACAGGTTTTTGACCATATGCCTGAACGGTTTGTAAAAAGAATTTATTCACTTCAGTAAATCTTCAACATGAACATTCTTGCACTTATATGATGCACAATTACTGTGTCTCCAGCAGCAATGTTACTGAAAGAAATTACTGACGGAGTGCCGCTACAATATGAAAGGAATAAAGTCACAGACAGTGGAGTATGGGATACGCCCAGAGCTCACGTGCGGCAGTGAAATTCACGTAAGATTTGAACAGCTATTTTTAATAAAGTGTGATGAAGCAGAGTTACAACTCCAAAGTTGATTATTTTCCTATAGCAGCATGTCCGGTTATAGTGTTAAAATGTTTCATTTTTTTTATACCATAGCAATTTGCCAGCGATTACATTTTTTTATTAAATAAAAGTATGACACATTGTAATTTTTATCCTTTTATAGCAACATCCATTTTCTGTATCACTTATCCTACATTCCAATTCACATTATACAACATTATAATTCACAATCTTCTTTATATGTTTATCAAATTCAGAGTAACATGACCTTGCTCTGGGAATCCCTGTTTTTCCGAGCAAAGCTTTTAGATTGGAACTAGAGAAAATTGACTTGGAATTTTCTTCGTTTCGAGTACATTGGATTGTTACGTTACTTGTTAGCCTTATAGCTCAAGTGATAAAACAACGCAAACTCCTGTCAGACACTAAACCATAACAGATAATCAGCTACACTTGTTTACATTTGATTTTTCGGCTAATCGTTCCTTTAAAACAGTACATAAACGATAAAACATAAAAAACCAACAATAAGACGCAGCTACATCCTATTTTGAGTTGTCGCTGTTTTCAAAATGAAGAGAAGTTACCTGTCTGGAAGCCAGAAAAGAAAAAGAAAACAAGAAGACAAGAGAAAAGAGGAAGCAGAATTGCGGGAAGTGGTGGAGTTACAGATGACAAATCTAGAGTAAGCCATAAAGTAACGTGACGTTAACGCAACATCATTTTGGCAAGCTAGGAGCTAGCTAGGATCCGGTGCTCAGTTTGGAGCATGTAATGCTAATTTAGCTAATATTTAGCTAGCTTTCTTAGTAGAATTTGTCATTGTAAGAAAATTGTCTCTACAGTAGCTTGGCCTTTTGAAGTATCAAAGGTAACACTTTACCAAAATGTGTTTATCTGATAGGGAAGCTGGATCTAGCACTACATCTAGCACGCACAGTGTAATGCTAACGCTTTCAGACAGTTATCCTGATTCTTTGGGTAGCATAATGGCAATAAAGAAGATTTATTTTGATTTATCATTTTGTATGTTTGCAAATCTGAAACAATTTTTACATGATTCAATTCTGATAAAAATACAAGCACGATGTTAAAACATTAGGGGCGGGGTCAGCTTCTGTGGCCTTTCTTTTTTCTTAATTCGTGTGAAATCGAATAAAATCCTGCCACATCACATTTTGAATTCAGAGTATTCTGACAAGATTAGAGATAAAGACGGCTCGTTCCTTTCACCTGAATTTAAGCTTCACTTGAACTTAAGTGACCTCTAGAACCTCTCTGAAAGCTCTCAGCCTTCGAAATACCCACAATTATAATGATTTTTTTTCATTTTCAGGCCAACACAGGTATATACTCAAAGAAAGAATGAGGTGAAAACAAGAGCGTTATGAATCCCCTATGCTGTAATCCATAATTCATAGTTATAACCCATATGGAAATGAACTATATTGTGATATGTGGTTAATATATTCCTGCATATAAATAGAATATAGAAGAGGAGGAGTGTGCTCACTTCAAACAGTCTCTGTGTGTGTAACCCCTGCACGCTTCAAACGCACGGAGACTCTTTATAATGCATACATTAACATCTGAAAATAAGCGGCTCCTGCAAGGATGGAATAAAACAGGGCACTGAAAAAAAAAAAAAAGAAAAAAAAAAGATAAATCGTACCAGTATGACACCACGTTTGTTCAGAAAGTGATTTGGCAATATAAGGATCGAGGTGTTTTTTTTTTTTACTACTCAAAAAAGATAGCGGCATTCTCCATTCTTCTGAGATCTTCCACCATTTTTTTTTTTTTTGCATTCTACGTTATATTTTTGAACTCTGCCATCTCTGACGCAGCAACAGCAGCAGCAGCAGCAGCAGCAGCGCTTCGAGGCGTCGACTTGAAAAGAAGACACGCTCCGAGGTCGCAGCAGGCATTTAAGCAGTCCGGAAATATCGCACGCTGGCACCGATGAAGAGAGCGCACCAGAAAAGAGCACTAAAGGTGTCGAGGAGAACGTCTCCTGAGGGGAAAAAATAACACAAACACAAAATATAATTTGTAAAAAAATAATGTTGTGTATCCTGTGAATCCAGTGGGTGTCTGAAAAGCAGCTAGATTAAGGATAAAGATTAGGCCTCTTTTTTTTCTCTCAAGTAGACAGAGAAGAAAAATGAAGGGCAGAGAGGAATAATAAGGGAATGAGAGCGGGTTGAATGATGATTGTTTAAAATTAGATTAGTGAAATAAATCTGCATTTTCTTCGCTTTAACTCGAATCGTGTGATATCACCGAAGCACTTTTGATTTCTCTTAACCAGCCTTCTTAAAATAGGACTCTCATATCGAAATGTCACTCCATGCTCTTGTTTTTGTTGGCAGATGAGATGCGTGACCTGCGCAGATGTTTAATCAGCGCTGTGATGAATACGCAAGGAGGTCTGAATTTATCTTTTTTTCTTCATTTATCTCAAGTTTCAGCTGATTCATGAGAACGACTCAAAGTAACTTTCTGAACTTTTCACCGTCTCCATCTCCAGTGACTCTCCACATTTTTTTTTTTGACGGAAGAGGAATAAAAGCAACGGCGTCTATCGATTCCTGAAACGGCCTCTTCGCAGAACATCTTCGACACGTTGCGATTTTATGATGATGAACGAGTGATATTGAACATAATTTTCCATTTACGCTTGGCAAAGGAATTACCGCTTGGCATGGAGTGAAAGCCTAATTGCCAAGACAAATTTTGCAATAAAGTACTTACATTAAATCTGACAATCTGTTACGGTGTTTGTAGTCGCAGTAAAACATCACGATCGAGCAGTTCATAATGAAAGCTGCCAAATTGGGATTGATTTGGAAAGGAAGCAACTCGTCTTCGCCTTTAGCACTGTGGACTTTAAATGAAAGTCTACCCAGAGTTTATTTTACAGACGTCTAATAGCTTATAAACTGAGAAATTAAAGGAGCATTAGGCAAGATTTGTCGATATTGAGCAAGATTGGGTAGCTAATGGTTAATTAGGTGAAGGTTTTTTTACTCCTTAAGGGTGGTTCAATTAGAGTTAGCATGCTAGAGTTAGTATTAGCAAGGAATGCCATGACATCGCTTTCACACACAAGCTCGTGATGATTTATGAGAACGATCAAGAGTGCCTTCGCTGTCCTGTTTTTATTTCTTTCAAATGAGGTTTTGAGATTTTTAAGCTCCAGTATTAGCATTATTAGCATTGTTAACATTGTAAGATTCACAATAGGCCATTGAGATATTTGAAAACCACATTCTAACACTATAAACACAGAAAATTCTGTTCACACTGATGAGAGGTCTGCTTCTGTTTGTAATGAAATAATTCTGTTTTATACAGTTTGCTTTTCATCTTGGAAAAGCGCTGCCAGTGTTTCGTTTATTTGTGTGTTTTTACAAAGCACAGTGCGTTTTCTTTCTCTTATTATCTTATTTATTTATTTATTAAAAAAATAAAATGGATCCATATTGGTTGATTGTGTTTTGGTCTTCATTTCAGTTCCCAAATTTTCTGTATGTCTTTCTTGGTTATATTTTGTAGCATATGATCACAACTGTCCTTAAAAGACTCAAAAAATATTTTCACTTGGGTGTACAGTAAATCTGAAAATCCTGTGAAAGACGTCTTTTTCACAAAATAGACAGCATAAATTCCTCTCACTGTCCTTCATCGGGTTCAACGCAAAGCTACAAATAAAAAAGGGGAAAACAAACAAAAAATGACGCTTACGCATTATTAGCGAAGCGTGTAAGGACGTCTGTATCGCCGTTAATGTATTTTGTCCCCAGTGATGTTTACAGCTTGCGCATGGCTTGTGCTTATCTTCGAGGTTATTGCGGTTTGTTCGCTGACCTCTGGGAGGCAGACTGCAGGTGACGCATCTGTTCACTGCACTTCGACTCGACGTCCCACAAAATGTACACGTTTTTCAAAACATGATGATAGAATGAAATTTTCCCTGTCTTTAGCATGCAGGTGTTCAGTTTTTTTTCAGTAAGTTATTAAAGTCAGGTCGCTGGACGCAGATGTAAATGCAGATGTGCGATACAGTGTAAAAGAACGTCAGAGTTGAAGAACTGTTCCTTCACACACACACACACACACACACACACAGACACACTCGCACAGATGCAAATCACACGTGCTGGATCTGAGACACTGCAGCATGTTCACAGCAGGAGGAGTTCACTCACAACATTACAGCTCAAAGAACAGAATTAAGGAGTAGAGGAAAAAAGCAGCAGATCATACTTTTTTTTTTTTGACCAAAATATTATGATGATATTATCATGAGCACAGCGCTGTTGATTAATTCTCTATAACAGCGGATCTGAAAGTAGTTCCAGCTGTAATTCAAATCACAGGTTTTATTAATGTGCTCGTTCGAATGCGTTATCATTTCTATAGTAACAGCTCACTCGTAGGGAAGTTTTCTCTAACATGATGTTTATGTAACATTTATGGAAGGAGTCTCCAGTGTCAGCACTTTGTAACAATCGGACGTTTTGCAATTTCTTCTTTTCTTTGCGTCTTATTAAACAAAAGACATGTTGGTGCAGGAGTGAATATTTATACCTGCTGTAACGCAAGACAGAGCAGAAACTAACTTGTTTTGTGAACATTAAATGTAACAATAAACGGAAAAATAGTACGACACTATCTCCATTAATTATACAACTCTTGGATTGCTGTAGTGTAAGAGGAATAAAACTCTTGTTCTGTTATTGGAAAATAATCACCTTTGTGGTGCTAGTAGTAACTTCGCTTCCTGTTGTTGATTACTTTCCTATAACAGCATGACACGCAGTGGTTTATTCCTTACTGAACAGTGACATTTGGATAATGAAGTATACAACAGGCCAAAAATTCTATCTTTTGCCGCTGGGTTTTATATGTAATATAAGAAAATTTGAAGAACTTCAACTTGAAGAAATTAAGTTGTTTCATTTCTCTCAATTGTGCAAAAATGTGATTTATGTACACAAATAAATACTAAATAATAAGAGGGGTGTATCAGAGATAAATGTCTAAATGCATTGTTAGTACTGTATATGTTAACAGATTGGAAATAAATGTGTGTTTATGGAGCATACATGTGTGAAACTCCGACGTACACTGCTAATTATGTTTATCATTGGAGCGTTGTGTCTGCTTTAATTAGCGCCATTGTTTGCTTTGTGTTGTTGAGTGGATCACAAGCTCTTCAGATCAACCTGTACAGGAGAAATGTTTTTTTTTTAGCTGGGAGAGAGGCAGGAGAAGGGGAGAGAAGGTTAGCCCGGGAGTTCATCGCCGCGAGAGCCATGACTAACAGGCACCAATCCCTCAAGGTGAAAGTCACAGGCCAGGCTGCGGAGTGAAAGTGACAGGAGTGAGCACACCCGTAAATCTGCTTTTCACTTTAATTAGCCTCACAAGGCTCGAGAGGGCAGTGGAGATGCAACACAAACAGGGATGGACCTCCTTCCTGCAGGTTCACATCCAGGAGTCATGAGGCATGAGCTCTGGATTGAGCACGCAATGCTCTGGCTAACAGCTCACGTTTTATATCATTTTCTCTTGGTGAGGAGAATTAAATTAGTGAAAGTGTAGTAAAAAAATTAACACATGATTAGTATGATAATTTCCTTATCCTTTTAAGTCAACTGCTGTGATTGGAAGATTTTGTGCTCCTGTTATAAAGGTGCACAAAAAAAAATAACAGCATGCTAATTTGGCTGCTAATGATGAATGACTGCTCACAGGAAACTCAACCACTTAATGCTAATTGATATCTACTATCTTTCAACTGTTGTTAGCATCGTTCCATTATTTTCTATAACATATTAGCATTTTATCTTCTCCGTCTCTCGTTTTGATCAATGCACTCACAGAATGACACATATCATTATAAAATGTAAGATTTATTCCTCCAATTCGTTGCACGTGTGATAAATTCCTTGTCGAATTAATACAGATAGATTTTGTTAATGCCATTTTAATTTTTAAGAAAGTTGAACATGCACTTGGTCAGGGCTTGATGGGATGAAAAATGGCTTGGAAGGGAATTGAATAAGATGCCATTGCTCCAGATATACAGTATAAACCGATCAGCCATAACATTAAAACCACCTGGTCTAATATTGTGTAGTTCTCCCTTGTGCTGCCAAAACAGCTCTGACCCGTCGAGGCATGGACTCCACTGACCTCTGAAGGTGTGCTGTGGTATCTGGCATCAAGATGTTAGCAGCAGATCCTTTATGTCCTGTAAGTTGCAAGGTGGGGCCTCCATGGATCGGACTTGTTTGCCCAGCACGTCTCACAGATGCCCGATCAGATTGAAATCTGGGGAATCTGGAGGCCAAGTCAACAGCTTGAACCCTTTGTCATGTTCCTCAAACCATTCCTGAACAGTTTTTGCAGTGTGGCAGGGTGCATTATCCTGCTGAAAGACGCCACTGCCTTTAGGGAATACCATTGCTGTGAAGGGGTGTACTTGGTCTGCAACAGTGTTTAGGTAGGTGGTACATGTCAAATTAACATCCACATGAATGCCAGGATCCATGTTTTCCCAGCAGAACATCGCCCAGAGCATCACACTGCCTCCGCCGACTTCCCACAATGCATCCTGGTGCCATCTCCTAACCAGGTAAGCAACGCACACACACTCGGCTGTCCACATGATGCTTTCGGTGGTGGACAGGAGTCAGCATGGGCACTCTGACCGGTGCAAGACAATGCAAAGACATTGTTCAATTGTAAAAGTGACCAAAAATCTGAATTAATTCTCTTCCATGTTGGAGAGTTAATCATATGAAAACCAGGGGTCTACCAAAGGATGACATATATCAGTATTTTTAGAAAACACTTTTAATTCAGCCCACTCTGGATGGTGCTGTCAAAGAGAGACATCTTCAGTGGTCAGAAAAATCAGTTTCCACATTAAAGGAAGACCAAAATGAAGAAAAATCTTTGAGTTTACAAATAGGCCCATATTACCGTCTCATTTTCAGTAATCAACCCAAGGCTAGTAGTTCATCTCTTGCCTCGTATGCTGAGACTTTTCAAGCTAGACTTTTAGCAATTCTTTCCACAAAGAACCTCTACCCTGAAAGGTTCTTCATCCCCTTACTGTAAGACATTTTGTTTTGCTGAGAACAATCATGTTGTAAAGTGACCAAAAGTCAAAACTCAGTAGTCAAAAGTCAGTATTCAAAACATTACAAATGCTTTGCAAACTGGCAGCAAAATCGTGTCGACTAACGTCTGAGACAATCGGCTGATTAGGATCAAGACCACACGACAGACTTCACAGCCTTCTTATGAGTGCAACTTTCTTCCAAATCAAGTTCTATATTTTACCTCCAAGTCTCCCAGCGTGCACAGTCGGGGGCCGAGCACATGTTCTTGAACTCCTCGCACGAGCAGGAGGTGTAGAAGGAGTGTGTTAGCTCACCCCTGGTCCTCACAGCTGTAGAGGAAAGAAGTGAGCCTGCTGAGGATCTGGAGCATGGGGCAGAACCAACCTGCTAATCTCGCCAGTGTCCCCGTGGTACGGTTGCCTGGTAACCCAGCAAGCATGGAAGCATGGCGGCCTCTAATTAGCCATTAGGGTGAATCTCATAAGCAACAAGTAGATGGCAAACTAATGCATTCCATTTGCTTTTGGATCTTTGTGAAAAGCGGATGCTGCTTACACGCCCACTCTGTGTTACATAAACGCACATGGGTGTCATGGGTTAATTGCATCCAACTGTATTGATATGTAAGCTAAATTTAATTCAGATATTGCATTTTTCCCCCTCATTAAAATAAGCAGTACTGCTAATGCTGAGATCGTCATGATAATCTACTGTACAAGCATTAATTTCGATCTTATTTATAAATAAATATCGGAAAAAATGGCATAAATAAAATGACATGTAGCATTGTGAACGTGAATAAAAAACCTCAGGTTTGTAATTATTTCACTTTTTGTTCTATATGGTTTCTTCTTCAATTCCACAGTTGAAACTTTCCAAAAGCATGGGAAGTTCTGTGCACTCACTTAAGAGCTTCAGTGTGTGAAAGTAGGTCAAGAGAGCTGCGAAAACCACTTTTGTCTAATGAAATCCCAGAAAATTCTTCCATTTTTCTCCAGGATTTTAGTCGCTTACAAATGATGGGCTGTAAGGTTACAAAAGATACACTATGTCGATATTTACACAGGGAAAGTTCCTTGTATTCAGAGTCGGGTTTTGCACACACTTGATTTTCTGGGCTGCCAATTCAGATTATTCAAATTTTCATGCATGGAGTTTCCCACATTTCCCGAGGTTGTCCAATTTTTCTTTAATAAGAAGCGTCTGAGACGGGGCCTTTAAACACAAGCGCTTTCATTTCAGTCTGATATAAATGCGGGGATAGAAAATACAGACCGAACAAGCAGATTAGCCTAAATAATGCCTAAAAAAATGCCAAAATATCTTTTGACTGAGGTGGAAAAATCAATGTATCGATAAAGATGAGGTTTTTAGAATAAATGATGACATTTGGATGCAAGTGGCAGGTTTCAGAGCTATATCTAGATATGGCTAAATATAAACATGGCCACATAGGCACTCATGCAATGAAGAAAATATTTTAATATTTTAATTAACAAATATTTTAATTAACAGAAACAATATCAAACCAGGATAAAGCACGTATTAACCATCAAATCTGTCCATTACGCTGCTGTTTTGGTGCTCTTTTTTCACCACACACAGGCAAATGGAGTCTACTGTATTATAATTTTCCTGTAGAAGCCTGTAGATCAGCAAAATATGGAAATACATATTCATTCGCATTGCCTTTTGCTGAATTTTTAGGAATTTGTTTAAAAACAAGCATTTGTATGTTACCCAGGTACTGTCACTGAGTAGCTTTAGTCTATAGCTGTTTATAGTCTATAGCTCTAGCTTTAGCTATTTTCTTTGATTTCTTTTTAATATTAACCAGTTTAATAGCAGAGAACATGACGGGTAAAAACAGAAAGAGATAAATAAACTGAGAAAGAAATGGAGCATCATTTCAAACGATGATACACTATTCTTTGATGATGTTTGTGCGAGTGTGTGACCGCTCCACCCTGTTATTTGCATATCACACCATGGTATTCACATCGTCTAGACACACACACACAGACACTCTCAGGGTGCTATTGTGTGGCAGGGATTAAAGCAGTGGGAATTTAAAAGAGCTCTCTCTCTCTCTCTCTCTCACACACATTTTTTTAGCCGTTTTCCCTCTACACTGAATATTTGTTTTATTTACAATCCTATACTTTGACACAAATAAAAATGCTATATAGCAAATATACTGTATACCATAAATTACCATAATATCCTTGGAATCTCGGGCTCCCCATGGCAGTAGTTCCTCATACCTGAATAGACGCTCATGTACAGGCTCCACATCAGCTCCGTGCAGATATTCCCTCGGTGTCCCTCAAGGCTCAGTGTTCAGCCCTCATCACTGTTTTCTCTGTACCCATTTTCTAGGGGATGTGTCATGTCTTGACATGGCTTCCTACCAATGTTGTGTGTATGACACCCAAATCATCTTCTCCTTTCCACCATCAGAGACTGAGGTTACTCAGATCTCAGCATGTCTACCAGACATCTCATCCTGGATAACATCTCATGACCTAAAGCTAAATCTGAACAAAGCTGAGCTGCTACATATTCCTGGAAACGCATGCCTTGATATCAGTCAGTTTCTTCCCTACATCACCAAGACCACAATCCCTCATTTTCTTCAGACTTAAAGGAACGATTCCTACTTAAACAACTTGCATAGTAATCGTTATATTTAATGTCATCTTTTTTTTTAGATTTATTTTGCAATTAAATTCTGAGTTGACTTTTTTAAAGTTTAGTTTCAACTTCTTTCATGGACACACTGCTCTATTATATTTGGTTAACAGTTTCCTACATTACCCACAATGCCACTCCACCTGCTGACAGTGGTGTTGCGGGATTTATCGCTTGCTTCCTGTCTATCTTAAGAGAGCGATGCAGCGGAGCTTTAGTCCTTTAGCCTGTCCAGCTCTCTCACTTCCTCATCTGTACACTCTGCTAAAACAGATCAGCTTCCACAGCTTCAACTTTCATACCGTCATCAATGCCGTCGCGCTTATCATCTTGTAGATCGCTAAATAGTGTGCGTCGTATAGCTGCATTGCATTCTGGGACTCTCACTCTGGCATTTGCACCAATGTCTCCACTACTTCTGTGCTGGATTTCTATTAATATGCAGTTGCACATCACTGGAAAATAAGGAGTAAGAAAAGAAGATCTTTTGTTTTTGAAGTTACAGTGAAACATCACTACTGTTAACAGTCATTGTAACTGTGCTAGCAATAACAACGTCCTCAGCAGTGTGACATCATATCTGCATGCATCCACATTCTGCAACTTATAACAGGAATACCGGAAATACAAAACCAACCAACAAATTAGCACTAGAATTGCTAAACCCACCACAAATATTTCAATATAAATCTATTTAATGGATTTCAGGATGGTCCTTACAGCCGATTTAGAATTGAGCAGCCTGCAATGTCGTCTATGTTCCATGTTCACCCATGAATCTTGCCTACAAAGTCAAAAATGGACCAGTAATGATGAAACCCCAAACCCTTGACACGAGTACGGCTTGGCTTGACCCTGAACCCTTCAAAACACAAACACAAGCAAGATTCCTCTCTTTACTGGTGCCCATAGGGTGGAATGAACTTCCCCAGTCATCATACACGCAGTCCCAGCGATGAAAAAAATGCCCTCTTAGATATCTTCTTTACTGATTTCTGTATCATAACTGATAGATGGCAGATCTGAGGGGGCAAAGCACTTCGGTTCGATACAGGAATAAAATCCTTTGAATAAGTATCCTAAAGATTTCCAGAGATTATACATGTGCATGACAATAGTTGGCTGTGGATGGTAGGCAGTATAATATGAAGAACTGAAGTAACAAAAAGGAAATTTTATGTTGACCTCTTGCTCAATCACATTCAACATAAAGCAGTAGCGAACCCCAGCAAGAAAGAAAGAGACGATAGATATGCAAAAGAGGCAGAGAGGAGGAAGCATAATGAAGCCGCAGGAGGAGTCTGGGGAACGAGTGTCGACACGGAAATGACAGGCGGACCTCCCATCCTCGCCGAGGAGGAGCAGGTAAGGCCGTGTGGGTGGGTGCGGCGCACACTGGGGACGTAGCGCCGTTTCATCTGAGCTGACGTTTTGAGCCCACGCGAACAGCATTAACACACAGAGAGACGTTTGAAAGGACAGGGAATTAGCACTGGAAATTTTGCCTTTGAACCGCGTGCATCGCAAATGCTTTCAGTGCTACAGGATAAACATGTTATTATAACTGCATAATATCAGATGCAAAGTACAGGTGAATTCAGCTGTGTCGGGTTCATTAAAAAAGTTTCGTTACCAAAGTGCCAGAGACGTCCCTGATTCCAAAACATGTTGTTTCGTGAGAAGTTTGCCGCAATTAGCTCCTTGCTATTGTCACTCTGGAGTACGGGAGCTGCCATGCTAATGAAGGTCACGGAGTTGTAGCAGAACGGCGCGTTCCCCGCATTTCTGGAAAGCCGCTCTTGGTTTGATGAATGGTCCTTATTATAATTGCGACATTTGATATGTCAGCGGTAGAGTGCGCTTTATGCGCCGCTTGATTGGTCCGAGGTATCTTTTAAGGGACAAGAAGCCTGCCTTTGTTCCTGCAAAAAAATTTTGGCCATCATGCCAAGAGGCGCCGGCGCTTTTCTGCAGTCCTCGCAATTTAATGGTTTGGTGAACACAGCTTGCTCTCTTTCTCCTACCTGCCTGACAACTCGACTTTATCGAGATAGAGACCTAGGTTTGCATGCAAAGCTTTTGGGGCTTGACAGCAGATTCTCATTTTGAGAGAAACCCCTTCTCTGAGAGACTTGCGCTATCAGCTGCAGGTCTTCTTTGAGTGCCTAATAATGATTGAAGGCCTCTGAAAAACGATGGCTTATTAGAGAACGGGGTGCATTGCTGAGAAAGGGCTCACATTGAGGCATTTCGCGGGTGAGGGCAGCACACTGTAAAGCTAAAATTTAGGCTGCTGAAAAACACACAGCGTGAGACACAGCATCAAAGCAGCACTGTGGAGGATATCTCTCGCAACATCTTCCATTAAACCCACAGCACTTAACCCATTTCTCCTTAGCTCCTCTCGAGCCGTCCCTCCATCATGCTCTCTGCTTATTGGAGCTGAACGTGATTCAATCAGCGCCGCTGATGAACAAAAAGTCTTTTTCACTCGAATGGAGCTGAAGCAAAAACAAAAGGATGAATGGAGTGAGAACGAGACAATGTTCCCACTTCTCGGAGTGACATTTCTTGTTCAAATATTTAAAATTTTGCAGATATTTTAAAAGACAAACTAAATAACTAACTAACATTTTTGTAACTAAAATGTTACAAAAAAGGGCCATAACCATAATCAGACTTATGCTCACATTATGCACATATTAATCACAGGATTTACCTACATGGGGTGGGATTAGGCGAAAAACAGAGGGTGGGATTCTGATTTATATTTTAGTGATAAATACACTCAAACTCATGGAGGAGATTCACCTTAACTAGAGATGTTGCTTATCTTTTATCTTTCAAAGTCCAAAGATGTGTTGTAGGCTGATTGGCACCTCTGAATTGTCTGTAGTGAGTGAATTGGTGTGTGAGTGTATGTGACTGTGCCCTGTGATAGATTGGCTCCGTGTCCAGGGTGTCCCACGCCTTGTGCCCCATGTCCCCTGGGATGGGCTCCAGGCTCCCCGCTACCCTGTGTAGGATAAACGGTACAGAAAATGGATGGATAGACACCTAATAGGAGTCTATCCATCCATTTTCTGTTTTTTTGGTTTTTTAGGTGATGTTATCATTACATATATATCATCTTAGTCATTTTCATTTTTAAATTGTCTCTTGCTTTTAGGTTACATCTTATTGCATTCAAGAGCAAAGACATAAATGCTATTAGCTTCTTCACTCTTCTTTTTCCATCCCTGATTTTTTGGGGGTTTAAAGTAAACTGCTTGTCTTTAAAGTCAGTGGACTATTGAAAATCATCTACTCAAGAAAAATCTGGCAACCTTGTAGCCATGACCTACACACAGATGACTTAAGCAGGTGCGTAACCTGGCTCTGAATACGAGGAACTTTCACTGCGTAAATAAATGATGTAACTTTTTGACCAAGGTTTCCATTTGCTTCACACAGTCCCATTCAGAAAACTGCTGCAACTCACAGTCCAGTTTTTATACCTAAATCCCCATACCCTCCTCATTTTAACTCACTTTATTGCTCGCCTGGCTGTGTGCCTTTGTGGTTTCTTCTGAGTGAAGCTTTTACGAGAGTGTATTCATGGCACCGACTTTTCTTCCATGTAACTGAATCAATATCGCCCACATACTGCATGCATTCTTAAAACTACAATCAGCATGCTGTTACAAGCTCGACTGAATGTGAATCCTACAGCATTAAATGTTTAGCCAATAAAGTATTACAGCAAGTGTGGTGAAAATCAATCGCTAGATGAATAACAGCCATAATAAGAGAGGAGCAAGAGGCCCGGGTAGATGAAATAAAGCTAAAAAATGGTCCAGAATGAAATGGCATGTGGGTAAATCAGAGTCTGGCACACAAGAGTGCAATCAGGCTGAGATCACGAGCCTTTTCAGGCAAGTCTTCACTCAAAATCCTCCAATCATGAGTCTGGTAGACCTTACTGAAAAGTGTAGTCATGTGTTAGATGAGGAGGCACATTTATCTGAGCGTTCAATCAATAAATTTCCTCTTTGGTGTGAAGTGGAAAGAGAGAAAGGAGCAGACTTTCACTTATATCCTCCATGCTTTACTTCTATATTCCATGGAATATAGGGTTAGGGTTAGACAATACTTAAAGAATAAAACACTCCATGTTGTGCTTTTAAAGGAAATTAATCAACAACGGTGTGGTGTAGTGTGATAAACCAGAGAGGAAGTTGATTATTTTTCTCCACCAGCACATCCTGAGATGTTTTATTCCTCATACCACAGCAATATTCCAATGATTTTTTTTTTATTAATTACTGTACGACATGTTGTAGTTTTTATCTGTTTATAGATACAGTTATTCCATATTGTGGAACGTCCACAAAACAATTGATGCGGTCAAGTTTAAATTGCTTATTTACAGTATGTCAATTATACACACTGACTTAATGAACATTTTGTGAGGACATTATTAATAATCTGAAAGAAAACGATTCCAAATCAAATCCTTAAAGTAAGACAAATAAGACTAGTCATTCAATTAGGACAAAAGTAAAGGCACCCTATAAAAGTTGGAAGAATTAGCATGTGTCTATGGTATCCGACTCGCTGCAGTGGCTGAGCTGCATTATTGGAAGACTTAGTGCAGTTCTTTCACTGTTTAGCCACCATTTTGTTGTTTTCAGCTTCGCATTTTGTGGAGTTATACAGGCATGGCTAAATGTAAATCAGCTGATTTTTTTAAGTTTAGTTTGGCTGAATACATTTACACACAACTTTACTAAAAGATAAACAGAAGATAAGCGAGGCTCGATGTTCCTTCTGCCAATGTTGAGTGTTGAAAAATTCTCTTTCTGTGACACAGTTCTGCTATCATGCTACAAGTGGCCACTTCTGAGGAGTGAAGGAATGCCCATTAGAGCATGTTAAAAAATAAAGTCTCTTTCTTTTTTATTGTGTCCCATGTACAGGACAAAGATTTACCATTTGTTCTTTTGCACCATGTCTGTATTTTATGATTTTTCCCTGGAAAATATCACACAGATCTTTCCAAAGTCTCCTCAAGATTACACTCTGAAGCTGGAAAAGCCCTGGAGATTGCAAATGGTTCCCACAAAGTAGGTTATAGTGCTGTTCAGTAATGGCTATTTTGTGGCGAAAGCTCGCCTAGATGAGAATTCACCGCAGCCGTCTGATAATGAGACACATTAATAAATGAAGGGAAGCAATCCTGTTGCATGACACAATCAAGCTAGCCGGCTTTTCACTTTTGAAAAATTTAACACCCGCTAAATCACTCCTGCGCTCAAGGCAGCTCATTAAAAGTGTTGCTGTCCACCTTTCTTGCTCTCCTAATCAGCCGAGCGTCGAACAAAAGAGCGCCAGGATCGAGACTGATCGGAAATAAAACTGATAAAATACAGCCGGAGGTAATTAAAGCTCCGCGCGATGCCGCTGCAGACTGCAGGGAAATCAACACTTTTATATAAAAAACGTCAGTCAGAATAATCCGTGTGAGCACACTCGGATGTGTATAGGCATCAGAGATTTACGAGACCGCTACAGGGTGTTGGATTGGCTAATCAAACAAGCACACCGATACATTGTGGGCTGCTGTGCCGGTTTTTATTTGAGGTACTTTTTTTCTTCCCCTTTCTTGAGAAGTAATAAAAAGTTGTTTTTTTTACAACGCTGTCAGCTTGCTGTTCCGTGTTGAGCGTCTTGCATCTCGCCGGGTGCGAAAATCCACCGTTTGTTAAAAATCCTCCTATTGTTCCAGAGACATAGGAAAGAAGAAAGCAATGTTCTGTTCATCCTTTTCGGTTTTTAGTTTGGAACTCAGAATGGGTAAACACAAGATTTACAATACAAATTTTTTCCACTAAGAGTGTAAAAGTCTATCAACCATCCTTGGCTTAAATGAGAAAAAGGAGGAAAGTGCTATCTGCCCTCTTCCGCATACACGAGCTCACAGAGTCGTATGATTAGCTAGTGTCACTGTGATTGGCAGAAGAAACAGAGAATGCCCCACCCACCCAGACAGCACGGTCAATTTTGCTCTCTTGACTTCCAACCAGGAAGAGCTGTGACATCATCAGGACTCGAACTCATGATGATAGGGAAAGCGCTTTTCTGTTGCACCACTTGGGGGCATAGGACTATGTTTTTTAAGAACCACAGGAACCTCATTGCTGAGAGTGATGAGAGGCTCCCTGGTTGGTATAATAAATTTATTTATTTTTCGATTTAAAAAAGTAGCATTTTACTTATTAAAATATTTAACCTTGAATAGGAGAATTATTTTTTTTTCTAAATTTTACAATTTTAAAGTTCAAGTACAAAATTGTGACATCACAATTAGCTGCTTTTAGTCAGTCTGTAATTATTTTAAAAAGTTAAATAAATATGAATATATTAAATAAATTAAAATAAATGTGTTTACTATTAATAAAAATGAATAAATTTGCTTTTAAATTTAAAAAATTAATTTCATTCATAAAATTTTTGGAAATATTTAATACAAGAATTCATATTGTTTTTATAGTTTTAAATGCTATGAAAATTATAACATCACATTAACTGTTTCAGTCAGTTTGTAATATCACAATGTCTCAGAAAAGCACGCTGTCAAAAAAGATCACGATATTGATATCATATCATCATATTGCCCAGTTCTACTGCATCCTATTGAAGTTAACTTTTTTCACCACGTAAATATTATTGATATTCGCTCCGAGCTGACCTTGGCTGCATTGTTGTCTGTTGCATCAATAATTCATGTCTATTTCTTGTATTCATTACAGTTATTTTCTTTAAAGATCTTATTTTTTCATTTAGTACTGACCTTTAGAAGCTGCATAAGATATTTATATGTTTCCCAGAAGACTGTTCAAAAGTTTACACCCCCCCCAGCTCTTAACGTATTGTGTTTGCAACACAATAAACATTCTTGAGCATCAGTGAATATTTGCACCTTTTGTAATAGTTGTGTATGAGTCCCTCAGTTGTCCTTGGTGTGAAAAGATGGATCTCAACATCACATAGCCGTTGTCAGAAAAGGGTCAAATACGCACAAGATGCTGGAAAAGCAAAGAATGCGCAGGACCTGGAGGATTTTTCTGAAGAACAGTGTGCAGATTAACTGCTGAGGACAAACAGGAGACTCATGAACGACTATCACAAAACATAAAAACAGTCGTTGATCATCCAGGTACACACACAGTATTAAGAATCAAGCGTATGGAAACTTTTGAACTGGTTCATTTGTGTAAATTCAGTTATTATTGTGTCTTGTGGAATATACATAAACATCGGTTATGTGAAATAGCTTATTCAAGGCAATACTAAATTAAAAAAACTGCAATTTTTTATGATCTCTCATTTTTTAAAAATCATTAACATTTGCAGATTCTGCAAGGCGTATGTAAACTTATGACTCTAAGTGCAAAAAGAAAAAGTCTGTTAAGAGAGGAATAATGACTTACTTTTTTTGGAACGTGACAGGCTGAGTTCATTAGAAAATGAAAAGTAGTAAAGGACTTCTTTATTTACGCTTTTTCCTTTACACTGCTAACTTTATTTAAAGTACTAATCTGCAAACATGTCATGTAGATACAGAGAAATCTGTCTATGACATTTGAGGCACACGGAACCTGAAATAGACGAATCATTTGTTTCATTGTCCCACTGTCTCGGCTCACGTTTTTACTGAGTTGTGTTGTAGCTGCAGTTAGCCAGCTTCATCCGTCCTCGTCCTCCATGTTTCACGGACACACTACATTTGGATACAAGTTTACTTGATAAAACTGAAACATACACCTGCGTTTAGTCCATGTCCTTCAGGACTTCGTGACTTTCTGGCTCATGTGAACTGTTTTGAATTTACAATTATGTGCTCATGTGAGATTTTGAGATATAGAAAATATCTACATTCTGAATGAAAGCAACAACTGTACAATAAAACACTTGGTGTCATGCTATTAAAGGAAAATAATCAATGACTGTGATGAAGTGGAGTTACTGTTATCATGCTGAAGTCGATTATTTTCCAATAACAGCGTGTGTTTTATTCCTCTTAGACCACAGAAATTTATCTTGACACTGAATGACACTTTTTATTTATTTATTGTTACATTTAACATCCATGAAACAAGTTAGTTCCTGTTCTCACTTACATTATAGCAGCTATAAACAGTCGCTTCCTCACCAGGGTCTCGTTTTTCCTCTCTTTTTGAAGTTGTGGTGAAAAAAACCCCGCATCTTGTCATGTTAACATAAACTCATTTGTCTTATAGACTTTCCCGTGGTGGAGAACTGTAGTGCTGAAACTGGAGACTCCTTCCATAAACGTTAAATAAACATCCCTTTACGGAAAAGCACCACACCTGCGATTATAGATTTTTCTTTATTAAATAATAGCACTTTTGATTTTGGAGGCTTAGCTTATGTCAAGTGTGAATGATCTGTTGCTATAGAAACGATAACATATTAGAGCAAGCGCATTAATATAATCCTGTGATTTGCAGCTGCACTGCTGTCTGCTGTGGTATATCAATATTAATAAAATGACATTTCCGTAAACTATACGTTAGATTTGATTGGGTCCACTGTTGCACATTACGAACATCTCCGAGATCTCATCAGCGAAGTCGAGTTCTCCGTGCCAAGCCGGGTGTAGATGATGCAGTCGAGCCCGCAGGTGCACCAAGAGGGAGTTGCTGCAATTAATTAAGCTAGGAATCAAGTGTGTGTGTGTGTGAGGACACAGAGGAGTGACTTAATTAATTAAGTCATGGATTTGTGCGGAGGGTAATAAGATGACTTTATTGCATATGCACGGTCTGTGTTTACAGTCAAACATGAGTTCCAGCACTGCAGCCGAGCTGTGGGAGTGAAAAAACCCATTATGTAGAACTGTGTGTGTGTGTGTGTATGTGTGTGAGCCCTGGATTGAGTGTGTGTGAGTGTGTGTGAGTGTGTGTTTGATAGGTAGTAGGGTCTGTTGAAATGACACCATATGTTATCTAGGCTACAGTGCACAACCTCTTGCGGCTCTGTAATTATTATGATTACAGCACAGCAGGCAGTGTGTTAGTCAACATCATATTTTATCTGTGTGTGTGTGTGTGTGTTTATTTTTACGGAAAAAAAAATTTGGTGAGTGAACAATGTACAGACCAGCGTTAAACTCTTTTCAGGGAAAAGTAGCTAATACATGCTCAAAAAAATGCAAGATGACATCATGTGCTAATTTGATAGCATCTTTTTGCTAACGATAGCCAGCTACATTGCTAGTTAATCGAGAGCCAAGTTAGCATATGTTGTAGAGAGAATGAGAAGCGGTTTTGTTTGTTGTGCATTGAGAGAGGTGCTAGTCAGGGCTAGATGCTATCACTCTGATAAAGAGGAACAAACAGTCACAAACAAAACTTGAGGTAAAAAAAAAAATCTATCAAAAAAAATCAGATTAGCTAAAATTAGCTTCTTTGAGTTAGGGAAACATTTCTACTCGGTTTATTTTCCCTCAAATAAAGAATTGAAAACACATGGATTGAAAACATCTGGCTAGGCATACTAGCCTAGCATTCTAGCTAACTAGCCTATCAATCTAGCTAATGAAAATGAATGAAGAAACCACCACAGCAGGAAAACAAACAGCAACAATACGTAAAGATTGAGTTATCATAATGAAAAGGATGAAGGGAATCACAGCTATGAACATGCAGCACTGAAAAAACAACAAAAAAAAAACTTTCCTAAATGATTATTGAGTGGTAGAAATGGTGGGTCAGGGGTGTTAGCATAGCATGTAGCTATCTAGGGCTTTTCTCCTTTTCTCTCAGATATTTAAGTGGACCTTTTGTGAAGATTGTATTAGGAAAGCCCAGCTTCTGAGAAAGTGTTTAAAGCAGTGTGGGAATGCAGAATTAAAAAAAAAAAAAAGATATTTATGTGTACTTGTGTGGATCGTTGCTTTGTTTTTTGAAAGGTTTTAGATGTTTAGGTACTGAGGATGTTCTGTACTTCTGATTGTCTAATTCCAAAAGCACCACACACACACACACACACACACACACGGAGATAAGCTTGCGAACACCTCACAACCCCTTTTCATTTTATTTATGAAAGGCTTTCCTGAGCCGCCCCAGTTTTTTGTCAGCAATTTCTCATTCCCACTTGTAATGCACTCGCACATCTCAGCGCTCGGTAATAGAAGCCTTTACTACAAAGCCGCGCCTGCTGCAGATCCCACGCAGAGGAGGAACAATTGATATTGCAATCCACTTTTTTTTTTTATATCCATAACACAATTATGGTATATACATCCTTCAAGGCAGGAGCCAAGTATAAGAATAAACATTTCTGAAATATTTTACTGTTGCTATAATGCTCCAGCTTTTCCTCCTAACGTCTACATCAGACAGACATCAAGAGCAAATATCCATAATGTAGTCGATGTATTGAATAAAATTTAAGGAATAAAAACACAGCTTCATGCTGTTATAGCAAAATAATCAAGGACAGGACAGGGTGGTGTGATGAAAAGTGTTTTATTCCCTCTTCCACCACAGCAACTTGTCAAAGATTACATTTTTTTTATTTGTTAAAGAACAACACATTGTACATTTTATCTGTTTATAGTTACATTTAATGTTGTGGAATGTCCATGAAATAAGTTATTTCCTGTTCTTACTTATATTATAGCAGCTATAAACAATCATTCCCACACCAGCCTCTATTTTTTTCACTCTCAAAGTTAAATGACAAAAAAAAAAAAAAAAAAAGGTCACGTTATCCTGAAAACCTTCCTGTGTCGGAAAACGTCTCATTTACTCACTGTTATTTACTTTAGACAAAATGGTTTAATAACTTAAAGATGGTACTCCATGATTATTTTTTATAGTCTAGTGACTATATCTTGCTCCAAAAAGTTGTTGCAGTGTTCAAAAGGTTTCTTGCAGGAAGCTGGTGCACAGAAGTGCAGATTTCAACTTTCAGGATTCTGAAGCTCGTGGCCAGAAAGGTGCACAAAAGACATCAGAAGCTCTGTATCTTGCAGGTGGAGTGTCTGATCCTAAGACTACTCTGCACCAAACTAAGAACAATAAAGGAGGCATGGCCAAATGTATGAAGGCAGAGTTTTACATAAGGAATTTACATAGATTTGCATATTTAAAGTTTTTAATATTGACTCGATCTTATTTTATGAAAGTGCATATATGTGCTAATTGTGTTACCGAGCCAAATTCTACTACTCACTTCTTTTAGTAGAAGGTTTGAGTCGATTTATTTAAGGACACTAAACTGCTTAAGCTCAGCTGAACTTTACCCTTCATAAATTTCAATAAGCAATTTTTGGCATCACAGTGAAGCCACGTTGATCTCGAGATTCTGAGAAACATTCTGTAGGTCAAATTTAACCGCTTATCTCCTTACAAAGCAAACAAACTCCCCGAGAGTATTAAAGAATATGTCTCCTTCAAAAACCTGCCCTTGATAACGCTCCACTTGAAAAGATGACGGCTTCAGAATGATGGCTTCTGCGCTTTTGTGTATCACACCCTCAAAAATGGGTGTATCTGTCCCAGCAATATGAACGATGTTAGCATCTGTGCTTTTGTATTCCACTAGCAAAAATGTCGCCCATAAATCTGGCTGGCTAATATCTGTGGAAAGACACTTTCAGAAGATGGAGTACTTAGCAGAAGAGCAAAGACCTGAATCTCGAGTAGGAAAGTTGTGGCACTCAGATGGTGCTTCTATAATTTAGCTCTTGGAACTCTTAAAAACTTTATTTTGTATCATTTTTCATCAATACTGAATCTGTGAAAACAAAACAAAAAAGCGTTAATCCATCTCGGATAACAATCTCATTTTATTTACAAGTGCATTTTGTTGTTTAATGAGTAACAGGGCTGAGTTATTTTTTAGTGTAGAATTAGCAAATACATAAAATGTGGTTAACTAGCATCCATGCTAAAGGAATAAGAACGATTAGGACATTCTATTTAAAATGTATTTTTTCTAATGAAAATATACTTTTAATCTATAATTTGGCTAACAATGTTGTACATCAGTTAATATAACAATATCAAGAAAATGAAAATGCAGAAAAAAGAAATGAGAGCACACATTTCTTCTTCCTGTGATCTTCAGGAAGTTTGGATGATGCAACTTCCTGTTGTGGAATATAATAACTACTGTATTTCATAGGGATTAATGTGTACAGGTGGATGTTTGAAGCATGAGATTAATGAGCATAATTAAATGGATTAATGCTAATATATGATTTTTAAAAATATTTTAATTATTCCATTTTAATAAATAGATGTAGATGTTATAAATATTTAAAGTTATTCCTCTGAAACATGCACATGGAGAACAATTTAGTCTAGAATCATACAGCAGTTATTCCTGCTGCTAACATGACAAAGCCACAGCGTATGCTCACTGCTAATACCTTGTTAACGCAAAAAAAAAAAAAAAAAAAAAAGTTTTCCTCGAGCAAAACTGAGTGCTGGGTCATAATTAAGGCGTGACATTTTGTCACCGTTGACTCCAGGATCAACTGATGCTTCATGCTAATACCCTCAGCACACACTATGCCATGGTTTAATTAAAAACAAAGACTTCATTTAAAAGAGATTTTTCCTTTGTCATAGCGTCCTGAAAGCTTTACAAAACAAACAGAAACACAGACATCGTCTTCTATCCGAGCGTGTAACACGACTGAAAAACTCCAAAGCTGATGTCTAGGAGAAGATCAGAATGGCAATTAAATTATGTAGCAATTAAATTGTGTAGCTTGACAGAGTGGCTATGCGTTTTGAGAGCAAGCACGCATTTCATTGAATTACGATTCCTTAATTCAATGAATAAAATAATTAAATGCACACAATATTTCTTTGATGAATTGATGTGGTTTTTTTTTGTTGCTAAGTATGCTTCTAGTTTTCTGGAGCTATGAGGCTAATGTAGTTAACAATACCATAATCCAAACGTATCTCACACAAAATCTATTCGACATACATAGCAGTTCCTTGGTAACTCTCACACAGAATTAAAACCACACTATCAACCATGCTATGTACCTTATGATCATGTGGTCAGAACGCTGTAACAGATCCGGAAAAAAAAGTTCGGGATTTTGTTGCGACTCCATTCGCACACAATAGGCCTCATTCATCAATCTTTTAGCTAAGCTACAAATTCCTGCAGGATTTACAAAAGTTTCACTAATGCTCATATTCACTTAAATTACCAACCATGTTCATGGCACAGCTGATTTACATTTAACCACTCCCACAGAACTCCATAGAAGGTCACATTTGCAGAGCTGAAAATGACAAAATGGAGGAATCTTCCAGTAATGCAGCTCAGCCATTGCAGCGCACCAGCGACCATAGACACAATCTAAGTCTTCCTCATCTATAGGGTGCCATTACTTTTGTCCTGGTTCGATAGCTAGTCTTATTTGTCGAAATGTATGGATTTGTTTTGGATTGATTTATTTCAATTCATCAGTTGAATGAGTTTCACAAAATTCTCATTAATGTAGTATGTAAATTAAAATAAATACGTGATTTGAACTTGACAACGTAATCCGCAAATATAAAATTGGCAATTATATGATTCAAAGCTGATCAATCGAGGTTCATGTTAGCTCCTTACAAAGCACTGACAATGGAGACTCCTTCCATAAATGTTAAATAACCATCTCCTTACAGAAAACTTCACCATTTCAGCGACACACATGACAATTAAATGCACATACTCGTCCCTGTGAATGAGCGGTTACTATAGAAACCATAACATATGAAACCGAGCGCATTAATATAAATCTCTGATATGAATTATAACAGACACTATCACTGCCAGAGCTGCTGTTATAGGAAATAAATCAACACCTCCTGACTAATCAGAATCCAGAATTCAGCAGCGCTGCGGGAAGCTTCATATGAGTTTAGAAAATAAAATGAAACTGGCTCTTTAAATAAACTGAGGTTTATTTAACGCCTGGTAGATTAGATGCTGATGTCAAGGTGTGAGGCTGACTAGCATGAACCGCTGATAGAGATGCCCTAGACAATTTACTGCAAAAATAGATTATATTGCAAGAGAAACGTGAGAATCTTCTCTCTCTCTCTCTCTCTCTCTCTCTCACACACACACACACACACACACACACACACACGGCACATTGTATTTGCAGGGATAAGAGAGCGTGTAGCAAGGACACCCCCAGAACAGATAAGGCAGAGGGATATTATAGCCTCGGCTCCGTCCTGATACCCAGCTCGAGGTTATCAGCCTCAATTCAGCGTCCACCTCACCAGCGGTTTTAATTCGGTGCTGCAAAAAAAGAAAAAAAAATGACAAAGGCTTAAATGCCACCCTGCCGAGGTCATGAAAATCCTGCCTCGCAGTCATCACGATGACATTTCGCACACCGGAACACACTTTCCACACAGCCAGGGAAGCTAATCCCACTTCAATATGCACACGCCGTCGTTCCTAATTTACACGCCGGTGATTAGACGGCTCGGTGCAGTGCAGAGCGAGCCAAGGACGCAATCTGATGACATTTTATACAGATTATGTCTGCGTCTGCCTGCACAGGGGTTCAAGTAGGAGGTTGAACAGCAGGTAAGAGAGTTTCTTCATCCTGATGACGGAACCTGATCCTTTCCTCCTCCTCCTGAAGGTCCTCTGTTTCAAAATATAAAAATTTACTTCAGTGATATAAAAGTTACAGCATCTTCCAGACCTTGAGTCGCTCTGTGGCTTTAGAATACAAACACACCATATAACGTAACGACGCTTCATTGACCACTCTCACTATATTGTCCGATTTAGTTTTTGTCCTGCTGTAGTTGCCACAGCTACAACCCCTCGGTCAGCTCAGGAAAAATGTGTCTTTAAGTGCATACTTTTAAATAAATGTTATGTGTTTAATGTTGTAGCCTTGCAATCCACTTCATAAGTACCTTATACAAAAGCTGGAGAAATAAAAGGGAAAAATTAAAACCTCCAGGTCTTACTGGCTGAAAAAATATATTAACACACCAGCTGAAATCTGAAAAAAAAAAATCTGAACTGCTGAACCATATTGTGCGTTATACATAAAACCCCACTGGAAAAATGCAGTTAGAATTTAAAAGTGGCTGTTGTGTGTATGTATGTATGTGTGTGTTTTAAATCAGAGCAGAATGTTTTTAAAAGTAAAACAGGTTAAATGTTAAACATTTCAGAAAAGTGCTGAGTCGCACACCATTTCCCATTCAAGCAAAAACAACAGAAAAAAAAACCCAAAATGGAGGCTGGAGTGCCCATTAAGAAATTAGTCTTATAAATATAAAATGTGTAATATTTCAGCATTGCAGTGTGTTTCGTGATAATTTGTTTGTTCATTGGTATACAGTTTATAGGCATTGAATTATCTCTAAGCTACACAAAGAGAAGGTCGAAGGATCAGGCAAAAAACGCAATACACAATATATATGTTCCAAAAGTCTCCGTACACAGGGGACTGTTTTTGCACCAGGTCAGTTGTGCCTTCGTCAGTGGATGTTTGTGGATGTCCACTTCTCAGTTGGTCTGAAACACTTCCAGTCTTTTTGAATTTGTTAATAAGTTTGGCAGCAGTGTCGTGTGTGTGTGTGTGTGTGTGTGTGTGTCTGATGTGCTCGCCATGCTTCCTGTTAAAGTCCATCGCAACCTTGTGACAGCTTCCTGATCCAGCCATGAGAATGATTTCAACACGTTCTTCTTTTGTCAAAGGCGTTCTTAAAGGCAGTCTGAAAAACAATATATAATATAAACTAAATATAAAAAATTTCACTAAAAAGTGTTAATTTCCTCCTATATATGGAGACTTTTGGGACACACTTTACATATAAAACAGGATCAAAACCACAGAGGTGGAAACAACTGGAAAATAACACAAAAACCCACAACGAGTGTGTGTGAGATTGAGCAGTTTAAACAGACAGAGTGATTGGGAGAAAACAGGAAGCAGGTGAGTCAGAGTTCAGGTGAGTGAGAGAGGTGTAATCACCGAGCCGGATTCGGATCGGGATGAAGAGTGATGGCTCCTGGATCCGGATGTGACACCGACGAAAAAAGTCTCAACAAACAGGTCACTTTTCTGCCACCTTTTTTTTTTTTTTTTGGATGTCAGTCACACTTTAACGAAACATGCTTAAAGGTGCAAAAAACCTGGAAATGATGTAGAATATGATAAAAAATAATTGGTTAAGCCATGACCTCAGCACAAGTGTATTATGCGGCTGAGAAAATCTGTTTGGAAAATTGCGAGTCGTGACAGACTGCTTGTTGTGCCTCTTTTAAAAGACATGCCTCCAACATCCCCTCATTCTGAGCTGCATTTTCCGTCTCTGTAGTGTTATAACTCAGCCTTTAAGCAGCTGTCCAAGTGTGCTTAAAAGTGCTGTCATGACACTCCTTGCTAATGCTAACTCGAACTTGTTAGCTAGCCAAATTAGATAGCCAAATTTAGCTGCTTAATAGAAATTCAGTGGAACAAAAACTTTAGATTGACTTACCTTCTGGTTCTTATCTTTTACCGTTGTGACTCCACTTAACTTTACTCCACGTCTCTTCACATCACTTCATGGACGAGAGCGTGACACACATGAGTGCGATCGGCTAAATGCTAAAGAACTTAATCCTGGATGCTTCACTTTTGGCCTATATGACATAAAATCTGTATTTCTGAGATTTGAATTTTTGAGATTTGTATTTATATTTAAAAATCTCAGCTCTGTACCCTGTAATTTCTAATCATATGTTTTTAAAGGTAACTCTCACCCCTATAGCAAGTTCAAAATAAAGAAAAAACAATCTAAATTTATTTAATACACCATGACAGAATTTAAAAAAGCATTCTTTTACTATTCTAAGAATTTAATTTAACCTGATGTGTATATAAAAATTAATGTATTAATGTATTAAAAAATTTCTCAGCTTCCAGCTCCATGTGGTTCATAGCTCTTTCTAAAAAAAAAAATAATAATAATAGTAATAATATAGATAGCTAGAGGGCAGAACCAAATCCTGAACTCACACAAAAACACCTCAAGCCTTATAAATCTTATAACTGCCATAAAGTGTGTGGAATCTGGCTGGAATATTCGACATATTTTTCTCATGATTTTCAGATGTTTATTGAATTAGACTCCTGTGTCATGGCAGGAAACTCAAACCTCAACCAGAAGCACAAGTTTCTCATTGACAGACAATAAATAAACTCGCAAAATCAGACGATTCTTCCAAACAGTTGGCTGCAGACGAAAAGTAGGCACTATTTGTTCAAATAATCCACAGGAATAATAGATCTCACACACAGCAGAGCAGCTTTATTTGATTCCACTGGCCTTGTGGAAATGTGGTATCAGGCAAGAAAATGGGTTTATAAAAAAAAAAACGTGGCTGAAATGAGGGCTGGCAAATCAGCCTCAGAGTCTGGGGAAAAAAAGCTGCTTGATAATGGTAAAATAAATTCATCCCAAAATTGAACATCAAAATGTCCAATACACTGCTTTTAAATCCCAACATCAAAAATGTTTTGTCATATTAGTTTAGCGATTTTTTTTTTTTAAATCAGGAATTTTCTAATATTTGTGTGCGATCTTGGGACTGTGCAAGTTACCCAGGACAAGAATTAATGCTAATTTCCTCTACCATGATTCATATGGACATGAAAATCCTGGACAAATCATAGAATTTTCATGTTGTGTTTTCCAGAACTAGGAAAGACATTAAATAAAATTTGAATAATGAAAGGTTTGTTGAAAGAACATTGAGGATTGTTGTTTTTCAAAAGTTATGCTCAGATTTAAAATCGATTTATTTAATGTAATGTTTTTAATAGTAACAGATCATTCACACAAGGATGCTCGAAATAATCCGAAGTCTAATAATAAGCAATTTTACAAAGAAAATCCTACAGCGTAACCGTTGATATGGTGAAGTTTGCTGTAAAGAGACATTAATTTGATGGAAGGAGTCTCCAGCGTCGATGCTTTGTAACAGTCAGTAGGTTTTCCGACATCTTCAGGACAGAGGCGTTGCAGAAACATGAACAAGCTGCTCTTTTTTTGGTCTTATTAACTTCAATAGAGAAAAAAGAGAGACTGGTGAGGGAAAAAAATGTAACTTTTCAGTAAAAGTGCTGAGTCACACACTATTTACCAATCAACAAAACAAAATGGAGGCTGCACATGTAGAAATTAGTCTTACGCTGTATTAGATTTGTAATATTTCAGCACTACAGTGTGATTAGTCATAACACTAACTTGTTGGTACGTTCACTGGTACACATTAAAATATCTCAGAGCAAAACATGCAGAAAGTCAAACAGGATCAAAAACACGGAAGTCGAAACCAGTGAAACAGAAAATAACGTGAATGGTGAGGGGACGACTGTTTACAGCTGCTATAACATAAGCGATAACTTGTTTCGCTAAAAGTATGACGTGTTGTTTAAGAAATATAACATTGTCGTTGTTGGAAACTCACCTTCGCAACCTTGCGTAGGAAGAAGAGAGAAATCAACAGTACTGATAACATTCTTCATGAATTCCTCTTACGAATTTCTTGCTACGAAACACACACTGATGTCCAGCTACCAGAACAAAGTTGTTCTTTATGCTGAAACGCAACAGGCCCGCATTATTCATTCAGATCATGTTGAAGCTAAAAAGTGTGCTTATCTTTGTTCTTGGAAGTTTATATTAAAGTCACGGAAAAGTTATGGAACCTATTTCGTAAAAATGTGAACATGAACCCATTTCCTTAGGTACCTCTTCTGAACGTCCCCTTTAGGTCGAAATGATACAAAGCAGCCGAGTCTGAGAGAAGACATCACACACCGAGCCCGGAGTCGAAACCTCCTGTGATGTTCTCCTGAAACAAAAGTCCATCCTTCCACTCGCTCACTCGACCTTTCACCCCAAAGGCACTTCGTGTCCTTCACACTCATTACTGATCCGCATCGCCACGACCGCGGTAATTAAAAGTCAACGACGTATCTGAGAGCTAATTGCTGGTGAGGAAGGTGTAAAAACACGAGGGCTGGGATAATGAGGGGTTTGGGGACTGCGGGGCTCGTTTTAATCAGGGGAACTTTCGCAGCTAATTGGAGATGAGCTGAACTCACTCGACTAGCGGACCTCGCTCGACAAGCGGACACGGAAGCGCTCGGGACCTCGCGGGACATCGCCACCTTTCTGTCCTTCCTTTTGTATTAATTGGTGTATTAAATTCGGTTGGGATTTTTTTTCCCTTTCTTGCAAAAAGAGGGTTATTTTTCCTCTGAACATAATGAAAGTTGGCAAAAAGTGAAAGCTGAGAAAAAAAGACCTGCTACAAAATATTTGCAGGTCTGGTAGCAGGCTGGCGAACCTCAATCTCACATTTGGAGTCGATTAGCGCTAATGAGATGGCCGATCAGGATAATGAAGTAAACTCTGGAATGCTAACAATCGAGTCAGCTCTGAGTCAATTAGCCATGAATGAACGAATCTGGATTTAATTAAAAAAATTTTACTTTTCCACATAGATTTAAAGAAGTGGGCCTGAGTAAGGAATAAAACATGTCACCGTGTATTCTGTAGTAGGAAAATCATCAACAAATCAACTGCTACCACACTGAAGTTGATTATTTTCCAATAACATCATGTCCTGGAGTGTTTTATTCCTCTTGTACCACAGGAATTTGCCCCGAATTAAATTTTTAATTCAGCAAAGATGTACTTTTTATCCATTTATAGTTACATTTAAAGCTGCGGAATATAGCTATAAACAGTCTTTCCTTCGCCAGCCTCTCTTTTTTCTCTCTCTCAAAAGGTAATAAGCCAAAAAAAAAAAAGACAAATGTAAGAGTTACCAAAAAAGCATAGACTCTTCTGTCCTGAGGACTTTCCCATGGTGGAAAAACCGCTGACACTGGAGACTCCTTCCAGAAATGTACACTTGTCTTTGTTAAATAACGGCACTTTTTTTTTTTTTTTTTTTAAATCATTTTATTATTAGGCTTGGATTACGCACAGCGTCCATCATACAAGTCCCCATGAATGAGCTGTTACCATAGAAACGAGAACGTATTAGAATGAACGCATTAATATAGACGTGTGACTTGCAGCTGCGCTACTTTCGGAAAATGAATCAACACCTTCTGACCAATCAGAATCGGAGTATTCAAGAGCACTGTGGTGTAAAAATATACAGCAGTTTTTTTTAGGCTAACTAGTTTATGCAAATGAGATGTGTCTTTTTTTTCAGCTACATTCACACATACATCTACATCAAGCTATATTTTTTCAGCTACATTCACACATACATCTACGCATGAATTTTTAGTTCTTGTAAAATAGGAAGCAGGAAACGTTTCTCTTCCCAGTTGCAGAAAAAACCCACGATAAGAAACCATCAATTTCAGGGACGCACCGTGAGCATGATCAGCATCAACATGCCTTTTTTTTTCGCATGGATATTTTTCTCCAGCTCATGGAATATTCGGAGATCCTCGGCAGGCTGCCAGACGCGGCCCGAGCTCTAATGACCGTTCTGTGCCTCACCTTGCCTGGAGAATGACAAATAAACGTCACCTATATTATTCTGACAAATGTCCTTTGTCACCTAGCTGACAGACGTGGCTTGTGCGGCCCAGCGAGCGACAGATAGTGTTTGAAAACAGCCGTCCGGCTCGCTGCACGTCACAGCGTTCGGTTGGCGGCGACAGGACGGATCGACACGGAGTGATAATAATGTAGACTGTGAAGAGAAAGCTGACACGCAAACCGAGTGGTCATGCTAACACGGGGCTAGCGCGTGAAAGCTGGTTTCCATTTCAATAAAGGACGTGTGCCAATCATGTGTCACGGGTAACCGTTACAGAAAAATTCACACGTGAATGATTCACACGTCCGTTTTAGACTCTTAGTCCACATGTGATTATATCACATGATTCGTTTATTTTTCATACGTGACCTTGTCACTTGATTACTTCACAAGGTTTTCACGTTTTCCTGCGTGATTCTTTTATTTTCACATAAATGTGGTTTTATTTTTTTCCAACATGACTGTGATTTTATCATATGATTAATATATTTTCATCTTTATATGTCTTTATATGTATTTTCATCTTTGTTTTTCACCTGTCATTTGATCATGTGATTGATGTTTGCACATATTTTCACCTGTGATTTTCTCAAGTGATTAATATATTTTCATTTGTTAATTTTTCACCTGAGATTTTTTTATCTTATTGCATTCATTTTGCACATACTATTCACGCAGATGTCACGTGTTTATGAGTCACATGAGTGCAGTTTCAGGGCATAATATGGTAAAATGCACATCCACACTTTTTTTATTATTATTTATTTTGTGATCATATGTGATAATGTGTGATTTTTTCTGTCAAAGCAAAATGCACTACAGAGGAATGTGAATTAACGTGTGTGAATTCAAGTGTGTTTTTTTTTTTTTTTTTAAGGTAAAATGCAACCAACTTTTGCGGAAGTAAATGAGAGTTTAATCATCCAGATGAAAGATCTGCTTATTTCCAGTCTCTGTGTTTACACTCCCAGCCTGTTGAACCTGTGATGCTGCGTCAATGTTTAATTTCCTCTCATCAGAAGTGTGTGGATGCGGCGGAGCTTTCCTCCTGACTGCAGGCCGCGTCTGACGAGGAAGAACGTCTTGTCAGAACTCGCCGTTCATTAGTAAATAAACAATTTGCAATGACACTTAAAAGGCGATCGTTTAAAGAGGCGTGCTGCTGAAGGCGTGAATGGGCTTCTGATGGCGTGCATCGAGCACACGCTCCGTAAAAAACTGACTGACTTCCTTTAATCACGAGTAGCTTCAGTGTGAAAGCAATCAGACTATTGCACTTGCAAACACTGATGATTAAAATAAACAAACTGAGGAGAAGAGACGTGAGGTTAGAGGAAGCAGAGATTTAGCGGTCAGGGCTCAGGGTCTGGGTTTGTAAGGAATAAAACACTCTTTTCAACATTTTATTACGTTGTTATAGGAAAATAATCAACTTCGTTGTGAGGAGACTGTTACCACCTAGACGTGGATTATTTTCCTGTAACTCATGACCTGAAGCGTTTTATTCTTTTCATACCACAACAATTTCCTAAAGATTACCAGTCTTTTTTATTAAAGAACACCGTGTCATAATTTTAATCCATTCATAGCTACATTTAATGTTGTGAAAAATCTGTGAAACAAGTTAATTCGTGTTATCACTTAGCAGCTACAAACTGTTGTTCCCTCGCCAGCCTCTCTTTTATCTCTCTCGAGGATGCAGCTTCAGGAAACTGCAAAATACAACCCCCTGAATTTTCCCATGTCGGAAGACTTACAGCACTCCTGAAACTGAAGACAACACAATCCAGTTTGTTGTGTTACTGAGAAACCACATGGCACAGATTCCTCCTTCATTTTACGGTTCCCATAGCAAAGACCGCCAAGAGCATTTGGATTTTGCATTTTGCACTCTGCTGACCATGAAGTTAGGTGCACTGTATGAATAATAAACATTTTTTACATTTGAAAACATCCATCGTTTACTGTGCTAGCTCATTCTACATGTTTCCAAATCAAGCATCTGTCTAAATCTCAAATAACTTAGGTTCTGGCTTTGGTTTGGTCGTGAGGAAACAAACACGGAGGGCGATGGCTGGCTGATGCTCTAACGACGAGTTCAGCCTCATCTGGAACCATGACAACTGATTGGACAAAAATAATTCTCCTCTCCTACATTGAAACGAGAGATTCATGTCTTTGCTACATCATATGTGAGGTTGCATTTTGAAAAAAGGTTTAGTGTTAACTGAGTCAAAGCTGGTGCAAAGCAGCAGTGTTAATGTTTTACCTTATGCCTTTGTTTTGGTTTTGATCCTGTCCTGCCATTGGTTTGTTACCCATTGTGTTCACCTGTTTTGCATTATTTTGTCTCTTTATACCGTGTTGTGTCTTTGTTTAGTGCTTTGTAGTTACTTAAGTCTTTAAGTTTCCTAGTTTTGTATACGTATATTTTTGAAATTAAGTCTGCCTGTATGCTGACCCATACTATCGACAGTTACAAAGCACTGACACTGGAGACTCCTTCCATAAATGTCAAATAAAATGTTTCCTTGCAGAAAACTTCACCGTGTCAATGGTTACACATGATTTTAAATCCGTTTATGTGGAGCGTCCGCTGTATAAGTCTTTGTGAATCACCTACTACTGTATAGAAACAACACTGTATTAGAATGAACGTGTTAATATAAACCTATGTTAGAAAATTAATCAACACTTCCTGACCAATCAGAATTGAGAATTTAACAGCACTGTGGTATACAATGAATCCAAATGATCGGCTCCATGCTCATGCTCCTGTCTGAACTTTCCGAACTTTCGTTCCTACCCGAGCTTCTCAGAATTTTTTCTGCACATATTTGCAAGACCAAGTTTCCTACATCGAAAATAATGCATGAAAGTTTGTAGTGGTTAATTAGTTTATGCAAATTAGATCACGGTCATTACATCACACTAGCTTTCATCCATTGTTAGCCACATAAGTGCATCACACTGTTAGATAAAGCTTGTCTTTAAAACAGGTAGCGATATTTCTTTCTTGCTTCTTTCCTTTGAACCTCACTTCTAAGAGAGTTGGATTTAGAGTACAGAAAAATTGGAAGAGAAACTTCGAAACGTAGTTTTGACTGTGTTTTCAGAGCAGGTAAACCATAACCAGAGGCAGCAAACACGCTTTGTGTTTCTAGGTTTTTCATCTCAACAGGCAGCTAGCTGGCTGAAGCATGAATGCACATAACTGTATAGGCTACATTTAATATTGACTGTTCGCAAAATAATCAAACAAATATAAATTAAAATATATATATATATACAAAACACAAGTAGCATGGTGAAACTATCTAGTAGCCTGAGCATTTTGTTTGTTAACATTTTTAAGTGAAACCTAAAAAAAATTTAAACAGCACAAAAAGGTAAAAGAAAATAAGTGTATATGTTAAAGAACATTAAATGTAACTATAAATGGATAAAAAAAATACAAGATCTGGTTCTTTAATAAACGAAGCATTGTAATCAAGCCGTAAAGTTTCCTCTCTTGTCTGCAAATTCAGCCCCTCTTTGATGGGATTTACCCGCGTGGAGGGATGCAAAAACATCAAATTGCATCCCTAGTTAACAAGTCGTCCCCTAGAGCTCTGGATTAAAGCTTTGAAACTTGGGTGAAAGTTGCAGACAGATTATATCACCGCTGACTGAGTTCCTCCTGTCAGTCAAACACGCCGTGGGTTTTCAAAATAATGCGCAAGACACATGTATTAGCTGTATTACATCCTACCACAGCTAAACAATTCAAAAACCACACTAATAAAGATGGTAGATAAAAGCATTATCTATATATATACAAAGAAAAAAAGACTAGTGCAAGAAATGCACCAAAAAACAGGACAAATAATCCATTTTTTCTACAAATTTACACGTCTGATGTAGGGTTTGCATGACTGCTAATGTTTACTAGTAGGCCACTAATTTAAAAAAGTAGTTCACTAGTTGCCTTTTTCATAGTTAAAACAAAAAACTGTTTTAGGACATCATTATTTTTAGGCTGTCTTATTTGTGCAGCAAATTAACAACCATAAACAGGCTATGAATGACGTTTCTAGCTGTTTTAGGCTACATGGTTAACGACAAGAGTAAATAAATCGTTGGTGAAATCACACGCTTTAAGGATGATTGTTAAAATGCATTCAGGTATCCAGGATGGCAGCTCAGCTCTGAAATCACTGACTCTGAAACCGAGAGCATGCAAGATGGAGTAGAAATACAGCTTAGAGTTTAATGACGGATGGAGGATGAATAGCGATGTGCAACCCGTGGCTCAGAAAACCGCTCTTTCACACAGCGCTGATCAGGAGCGAATTCACTCTGTTACAGTTGAATTTTAATTTAGCTTTAAAGGAATTCCTTTGGAGTGGGCGGTGCACAACTCTCCACTTCATGCAAAGCGATATCAGAGTGTTAACAATCCATTAAAGCAAAAGCAAAATGAAAAATAAAAACCATTTGTAGTGTAGTCTTGTACACTTGATTGTAGAATTGTCTTCATTGAGTTTGAAATATTTTCAGACAAACAAAGTACACTCAGCTGTTTTCCGTCTTTCCACCGCCCAGAAAGTCTAGATGATTAATATCCTTTTACAGTTCACTGTAAACTAGCTGATTGGGATTGGATAGCGATGTGCAACCCGCGGCTCAGAAACACGCACAGCGCTGGTCACGAGCGAATTTCACTGTGCCACTGTGATTTTATTTCAATTTTTATTTAGCTTTAAAATACAACAAGAATATGCACAGGAGGAATTCCTTTGGGAGTGTCCGAGATTTTAAAAGAAAAAAAAAAAAAGTCTTACATACAAAGTACTTCAAAGTGATATTAAAGTTTTAACTGTCCAACAAAGCAAAAAAGACAAAAACAAACAAATAAAAAAACTTTTTCCCCAACAGTTGATGGTAGAATTTGCTTCATTTGAAATAATTTGAAATATTTTCAGACAAACTGGAAAAATTCATATCTAAGTAAGTGAACATATCTTGAATATGTGCAAACTTATCTAACATTTCATATTTTGAGATTATTGTAACTCAAATATAAGATTATTTAGCCAGTTTTGCTCATGTTAAGCTCATTTCTTATTCTACTGGCAGATACTTTTGCAGCTTTCTTAAAATAAATGCTTAAAATGCGAAAAATGATAGATACAGGTTTAATAATCTTATATCATTTATCATTTTTTGCATGGAAAAAGTACATTTAGATGATTTCTCGTCCGTCTGCTGCACAGTTTTTTCCTCTACCCCGAATAATCAAATTCCCTACAATGTGACTACTAAATGCATTACTGGACTAGTCCATGCAATCCCTAGCTTGATGATGGAATTACCAAATTAATCTGAAATTAAAGGTCCAAGACAAGCTAGATCTCTCAATTCTGCCCACTATGAAGGATTTTGTTGGCCACGTTGCTGATTGTACAGCAAAAGACTTTTCCCCCCTCATCAAACCCCCACGCTTTCCTCCATCAGATGCACGTTTGTGCTGTGAGCCGGGTGGGAAGGTGGACGGATGCCAGACCTGATTAGCCTGTTAGCAAACAATCACATAGGCTAATCTCACCACATGGCGATTGCTTTGAAATGCAAAAAAGCCTCGTTAAGTTCAGGATGGTGTAACTGCACTGAAATCTAATAGAAGGATGCAGGAATTAAGTGTCACGTTAGCTTTGTGAGAAAACTTCCACCTACTTCAAAGTTTTCAGAAAGAACTTCTAAGCATTTACTTCTTTGACATGGCAACTTAGCTTCATGCCTTTAAAGAAAGGTTCCTGCCTACACGATAAAAAAGAAGCGAAACTGTTTTGAATATAGTCAAATTTATGTAATATTTCTCATTATGAGATTACGATAGAACAAATATACTATTATTATTAAACCTATTTCCAGACCTTCACTAATATCAGGCCTGGAATTAGTAAAGCGTCTCATTCTATTGGCTGATAATTTTGTTTTGTGAGAAGCATAATTATCAGCCAATAGAACCTCTCAAGCTTGAAATTAATAAAAAAAAGTCTAGAAATAGGTTTAATAATCTTATGTTTGTTCTGTTGTAATCTTGAAAACACTATATTTCAAAATATTCTTGTTTTTCTGATGTTGTTTCATAATGATTTAAATTTCTATATTATAATTAGTACTGCAGCTCATCCTTTATCCTTCCTTGATTCTTACTGTGGCTTTTACTGACGTTTAAATTTCCTCGTGAAGCTGCACATTGTGCTGCACTTTACAGTATGAAATATAGAAATGACACAGGATCAGTATCAGCTCAATATGCATCAGATATTGGATTAAAAAACAAATTCAATCCGATCCTGTAACAAATGGAAAAGATTGGAATTGGATTCGGAAAAGATTTTGGTAACACTTTACAATACGGTTCCTTAATTAATGATTAAGTACTTATTAATTTAGCACTAAGTAATCAAGTAGTAGTTCTTCAATAATCACTAATCACTATAATAAAGTGTTACCAAGATATATTTTTTTAACTCTAAATGTTTACATATAAAGAGATAAAGAGACATGATTGTATCTTTTCGGTAGGATTGATTTTATTATATTTATACTTCATTATATTTATTATTTGCCATTTAAGTGAAAGAGTTTAACTGAATAAACAATATCTGCAGTTTGGAGTGATGTATTTTTTCCTGTATTAAGTAAAGTTAAAAAAAAAAAATAGGATAGCAGGATAGCAATATTGGCTGATCGTCAAGGTTTCTGTATTGGTATAGTGCAATAATAATAATAATAATAATAATAATAATAACTATTCATTATTATAACATAAAATTAATTTATATATTAAGTAAACAAAAAACCAAACAAAGGCAGCAGTTAAAGTGTGAAAAATACTACTGAATGTCGTCAGTATTAATATTAAATCTTCAAGATTAATATTAATTCTTTTTCTACAGAACATTGCAATTAAATTTGTTGCATTAGCCAATGATGTTTAGTCCAGTTAGATGCCTGACTACAATATTATTTGGCTAGTTGCAGTTTTCCAGCATTTTCCACAAAGATATCAGATGCATTCAACTATTACAGTGTGTTTTATTATTCAGTGACTTACAGAAGCTGTCAGACTTTTCAGATTCAGAGAAACCGACACTGATTCAGTCCCGAATGTCTCCTAACTTTAGTCTGAAGCACATTTTTAAATCACTACAGCTGTGTAGTAAATATTGCAAGACCGGTGTATCACGTCGACTCTAATTTCTCCTAATGATTTTTTTAATATCATTTGTGAATTTTTATAAAACTTGTGACAAAATTTTTTTTTTTAATCAAAATCTCAGACAAGTTGTGAAAACTGCACACTTTGGGATTCTTAGTGACTTCACAGATACGCAAACTGTGAACTTAGCCATTAATAAACTGAAATCTCTGAATTTTTTTAAATTAAAGAAAAGCACATGCAGTTCACGTTGGGGAAATATACAGCACGTGCTAATACAGCGTGTCAAAATGACGTCCACGTATCACCTCTGGACTTACTAATAAAAACCATTTCATTATTCCTGCTCCGAACCATGTGACACATGCTAATATCTTATTCAGTATCACTTCAGTCTGTGTGAAAGAAAGGAAGTAATCCACATCCGCTCGATACTGCTGTGAACTGAATTAGACATGATGATGATTAATTTATGATCATTCCACATGGACGGAAACGTCATTATTCCAGAGGTAGCTAAACATCCCATCACTTGCAAATGGTGTGATGAATCTTTCATAAACTTGCGTTGGGATGTTTCCAGAAGGGCTTTATTGACGTCTGTATGATCTGGACTTGGACTTGTGGAACAAGAGAGTGTGCACTTCAGCATTAATATTGATCGGCTTATAGACTCAGTGGCATCTCAGTTATTAGTGTAATATCGCAGGTGGTCCTGATCTTTGCACAGGCTTATTAAACTTTCAGGACGTTGCTGCAAATAAACCTCACAGCATATCAGGTCTGATCCGGCCTCGTCCTAATGGCTTCCATATAATATTCAGCTTTCTGCTTTTATTTATTTATTAATTGGATCGTCTATTTTTAGCCAGGTGAAAACAGCATTGGTCATACAGCACAGATATTTACAAACATGCAAATAAGTGTGTAAGCATAACTGAACAGGCTAAGCTAATGTCTCTGGTAATGACTAATAAATAGCCAATGTTTGCCTAATTTCTTATTAACACCAAGCCAATGTTAGCAACCTAGCTAACATTAGTCCACCCATCATATATTTTCATTAAAAAAATCATTACCAAGTACTTACAACATAACAACATTTATAAACGTTTAATAATCGCCTCACTTGCTTCAGTACTACACCATGTAAAGGTGCTTAGTGCTCTGTGTTTGGATGAAGATGATGCGCTTAGTGCTCTGTGATTGGATGAAGGAGATGTGCTTAGTGCTCTGTGATTGGATGAAGGTGGTGGTGCTTAGTGCTCTGTGATTGGATGAAGGTGGTGGTGCTTAGTGCTCTGTGATTGGATGAAGGTGAAGGTGCTTAGTGCTCTGTGATTGGATGAAGGTGATGGTGCTTAGTGCTCTGTGATTGGAAGAAACTGATGATGCTTAGTGCTCTGTGATTGGATGAAGGTGGTAGTCCTTAGAGCTCTGTGATTGGATGAAGGAGATGTGCTTAGTGCTCTGTGATTGGATGAAGGTGATGTGCTTAGTGCTCTGTGATTGGATGAAGGTGCTGGTGCTTAGTGCTCTGTGATTGGATGAAGGTGATGTGCTTAGTGCTCTGTGATTGGATGAAGGTGATGGTGCTTAGTGCTCTGTGATTGGAAGAAACTGATGATGCTTAGTACTCTGTGATTGGATGAAGGTGGTGATGCTTAGTGCTCTGTGATTGGATGAAACTGATGATGCTTAGTGCTATGTGACTGGATGAAGGTGAAGGTGAAGGTGCATAGTGCTCTGTGATTGGATGATATGAAAGGTGCTTAGTGCTCTGTGATTGGATGAAACTGATAATGCTTAGTGCTCTGTGATTGGATGAAGGAGATGTGCTTAGTGCTCTGTGATTGGATGAAGGTGAAGGTGAAGGTGCATAGTGCTCTGTGATTGGATGATATGAAAGGTGCTTAGTGCTCTGTGATTGGAAGAAAGTGATGGTGCTTAGTGCTCTGTGAAGGAGTTTAATGCTCTGTGATTGGATGAAGGAGATGTGCTTAGTGCTCTGTGATTGGATGAAGGTGAAGGAGTTTAATGCTCTGTGACTGGATGATGTTAAAGCTGCTTAGTGCTACATGCGCCCATTGATTACAGAGCCGTACTTTCCCATGACCTGCTCATGACTGATGGAGTCACGTAGTGAAAATACACATAAAATATAAGTTGCAGCACCAACTAAAGACAAAAATAAGTGAAAAAAATGGTCATTCAAATGTTTCTAAACTTAAAATGCACTCATTTTGTGATTGCTTTGAACAGAATGTACTTTTATAGCAGCATGACAACCTGAAACAGCACTGCAGGAAGACTATAATTCACCCTTCACCTTCTGACTCAGAGAAAAAAACCACAGCAGGTCTGAGATCAGAGCGTGTTTAATCTACTTTCCTTCTGGTCACTTCGCCTCCATCACTGAACAATAATGCATTTTGAGCTCGAGCGTGCAGTAAATCAAATTCAGCATGTTTCCATCCCATCTGTGCTTTTATTAATGTAATGTAAAGTAAAACAGTTTCTGCTCTGACTGAGCGAGCTGACTGAGTGTTTGGATATTTATCCCTGGATAAGTTGATTTTTTGAAGAAAAGAGCATGCTTGCTATTTTAATTTCCTTATCAGAACTGCAGGAGATCATTCTTCTTCTCCTTCGTGAAAGAAAAGAAAATCAGAGCTGATTGTCGAGCATGTTCTTCATTTTATCATGCAATCAGCGACCCTGTGAGTAAAAACGGTGAACTTTAGGTCCTGCTATGAAGTAAAAATACTCAAATAATGAAAGCTGGCCATTTTATAAAATGAACACTGATTGAATGAACTGCTGAGCTGGAGAAACACAGCTGGTCACACACGAGTGTTTTATTATTTGGTCCAGGTTCATTTGGGAACACAAAAAACGAACATTCATTAAATAAACACACCCGTAAAAAGTATATAAAATGAATGAATAATAATGAATACAAACTACAACATTAACATCATTAATAATTACATTTTTGTGCTCATACTAAGTTACTTTGATTGTAATTACGTCTTTTCAACAAAATACCAAAATGTGTTGTAGGATAAAGCTAAAATGTTTGCAATTTGGAATAAAATCGTTCATCATTATTTTAGAAACTGTCTTTGTAGGACTGTCAGATGTTTGGTTCATGAAACCTCTACTTTAGTTCTTATTTATGTAGGACAAACCCCAGGTCTTATATTTATCACGGTTTAACTATTTTTTTTTTTTTTTGCAAAATACTAAACAGATGCATCCATTTTCTTGGCATTAGTGTACACTTGATAACATGAGTTGCATCAAAGGGAAGAAAAGTAATAACCCCCGGGAGGTTCTCTGAATGCCACCAGGTGCGTCCCCCAGATTGCGGATTGAGGAACGACATTCTTGAGATCAGCTGTACAATGAGCAGATGAATGAGCAGTCACGGAAAAACCAAGCGAACAGAGTGCAGTGGATTCGTGGCTAGGCACCAAGATTCCTGTTAAATGCCACGTAAGCTCGATGCTGCTGCTGCAACATGGCGAGTGTTGTTCTGGCAGAAAAAAGGGTTCGTTTGTTAGCAGCCATTTTAAAGCAGTGGAAATATGAAGTACATGGAACAAGCTACAGATCTGGATGTCTATCGTATCCTCGATATCTGTCATCTGGTCATCTGGCCGGAAATCGTTCCTCAAAGTGTTCGCCAGATCTGTTCTGACTTTATGGGTACATTTAGTGCAGAATTGTTTTGTTATTTGTGTACAACATGGATGGTGTAGGTGGTAACACACACACACACACACACACACACACGCACGCACACACACAGACCCTGTAATTACAGCCTTCTCCCTGTTCTCACACACACTCATATGCACACACATACACACACACGCGCACATTTATAAAGGCTAAACACAATTTTCTCTCTTATTGATTCTGTTTCTCTGGCATTGTGATTTTGTGTGGGTTTACAGTCAACTCCAGAATTATTGGCACCCTTCCAGAGAAATGCTGGAATAATCTCTCTCTCTCTCTCTCTCTCTCTCTCTCTCTCACACACACACACACATACACACACACACACACACACACACACACACAGTGTTCATATATCTGGTTAGCGATTGTCCTGATTGGACAAGATGGCCAATCAGTGTACGTACAAGCTAAATAAATAATAAAGAGGAAATTCAGTGTATTTGGTTGAGTTATATGCTGGAAATCAGCATTTTATTGTTTCTAGGCTTTTGAGATGAGTTGCACTCTCATAGCTTAATTAGTAGTTTAATACTGAAATTGTGCACATAGTGCATACCTTAAACTCTATTCTATTCAGGACGTTATATAAAAATAACGCACAGGGGGCGGAGTTTGCCACAAATGATTATACGTGTGATTCTGAACTTGATGTAATCACATTTTTTCTTGCGTGATATCAGCTCATGTGAAGGGCAGGATTAAGTCATGTTGAAATGCATATCCATTGCTGTAAATACACTCAGAAATAATATGGAATGTCATTTGAGGCTGATATTAAATATTAAGGATGTAACCAAATACTAATACATTCAGAATGAACAGATATTAATGTGTTTAATCAGATACAAATTCAGATATGAAGAGTAGCTCCATTATTTGCACTGTGTATTTCTTTTTTTTATAGAAAGCTAGCTAGAAAGGTGCAGGAGCAGGAGGTTTTTACTTTCCATGTTCATTGCTATGTTCATTTACAGCATCCTTAGTAACTGCCTGGTCAACAAACAGAAATAAAAAGTGTGTGATTGAGATTAAAAAACAATTAGTTGAGACCAATTATGAACTCAAGTTTAAAAAAAAAGAAAATGCCTTCCTGCTTAGGCCACGCCCATTTTGGGATTAAATTGTCTGTAGACAATAGTTTGCAGATAATTGTTGCACCAGCTTCCCCACACAACACTGGTGTATTAACGTGCCCTGTCTAGTCAGTGCACTGTCCTGTGTATTTACTGTCCTGTGTATTTATAATATACACCAATTTTCATGCTTTTTACTTTGCTATTATGTAATCTTCAGCACTGTATGTACAGCACTTTGGTCAACTTTGGTTGTATTAAATGTGATTTATAAACACATTACTTATTAAACTTACTTTATTTGGTGTATTTATTGTCTTGTGTATTTATTAAAAAGTTTTTTTTTTCTTGATTGCGTTCATTTCACCCTGTTGTGTATTTGCACTTGTGTACTGTACTGCTGTACTGTTATGTTTTGCCCCATGATCCTGGAGAAACATTTCATTCCCATGTATACAAGCCATATAGAGGAATGACACTAAAACTTTGTAGTGCACTCTTTTGAAATATCACACTTTTATTAATTAATTAACATTATTGTCTCTTCAAAGTCCACAAAAGGTTTTTTTTGTTTGTTTGTTTTTTTGCATGGACCACATCTGGGGAGACAACATCTTGATTACGCAGAAAATCAACATAAGCAAGTGCGTAATAAGGATAATACGGGTAACGGAAAAAGAATACGGATAACTTTCTCCACATAATCATTGATGGAGCCTTTGGAATTACGTCACTGACTCTGAATACGATTTTCGTGACTTTGAGGAATCAGTTAGAAATCGATACTCTGCTTATGACACCATTAAAAATGTATTTTCTTGTAATATTTTTAGTAACTATTGCTAATTTCATCGGGTCGCCTCAGCTATTGGCAAAATGACCAGTGCGATTTGAGGTCATTGTAGCTACAATGTGTGTGATTAAAATGATTTTTTAAATGTAAATATTTAAAATATTTTAAAATATTTAAAACTAGATGCTACCACTGCCTAATTAAACTCAACAGAGGACGTGTGAAGCTGCTATCAGGTTTGCTCTCAGGTCTTTTGCTTACCCTGTAACTCACGTAGCAGAATTTTATTACACACAAATGTGAAAAACAGTTTATGTCATGTTAAAAAAAATGTGTTTACAGACGATGCAGGTGGATTTGTCTTGAACCTCATATTTACAAGAGTGTGTCTACAATCAGTATATTTTAAAGCTACTTTTATTTCATTGCTCTCTGACTTCCTCATTGGTGTGGAGTTTTATTGTGGAATGAAAAACACAGAAGTCAGATGGAGATATGGGAAATGACCGTTATTACACGTCTGAGGTCTGAATGATGCCTAGCGGGCCTTTTGTTTTATGTCTTTATGAGTATAATCACCGATCTGTCAATCAGTCACCCAACAGCAAAGCTCTCTAGCGGTCACTAACGAAAAGAACTTTTCCTTTTACAATCGAATGAAATTGTGCTCAAAGTCCCCCAGGATCCTTTCACTTTTCTCGTCCATGATGGAGTCATACATTTTTTTCACATGGAGTAATTTGAATCCTGTCATGATTAGAATAATTTATCATAATCATCTTTAATAATATATCATTTAGTTCATTATCACTGTATTCAACAGTATTATTAAAATTATTATCGAGTCTATCTTTAGTTCTTTATTATTCACAAGACGGTTAACAAGAATTCAATTAATTTACAAAGATTATTTAATTATGTTATTCTAAAATAAACTAGAAAAGCAATAATAATAATAATAATAATAATAATAATAATAATAATAATAGGTCTTCAGCAATAATCCCAAGGACAGATAATAAAAGTTAATAAAATAAAAATTAATATGAAATGTACTAAAATAGCAGTTAATATATGGCAATATACTAAACTAAAATGAAATTAAAATAAAATTGTTGCATGTTTCCATCTATTTTGTATCACGTCTTCTCTTTATCCAACCATCATCTCTTACACCTCACTGACACACACTGCGTGTCGAAAGTTTTTGAACACCTTTCGAATGACTTCATTTTAAATACTCATAAATGAAAGCTGTATAAATGTATAAGGAAATGGAGAAATGGTCATTACTGACGTATCAAATATTAGAAATGAATTTATTCTATAGAAACCATCAAGAACTAATCTAATCGCACAAGGCCAAACTCTTCCTCCCTCTCCTTAGACACTTTATTCACCACATATATATGTTTTACACTTACTAGTCACGCTGTATTTGAATCCTTTATCTATAGATGTAACGGTTTCATCTGGAGACGCATTATCATCTGAGAGTTA